>NC_068433.1:60000-262500 GCF_023373465.1 Oncorhynchus keta
ACCTCATCACACACAGCTTTTTATTCTCAACAAGGCAGTTTAGTGGAAACGCCACATATTTTCTTGATGCAGATTTTAGAATATTTGCATGAAAATCTGTCGCCATTGGATGGAAACCTAGCAGTGGTTTATAGTAGTACTCAAGTAAAAATACTTTAAAGTACTACTTAAGTAATTTTTTGGGGGTATCTGTACTTTACTATTTATATTTTTGACAACTTTTACTCCACTCCAATCCTAAAGAAAATATACTGGTCAAATTCACACACTTATCAAGAGAATGGCCCTGTTCATCCCTCTGGCAGACTCACTAAACACAAATGCTTCGTGTGCAAATCATGTCTGAGTGTTGGAGTGTGCCCCTGCGTATCAGTAAAATATGACTCATGTCTGAGTGTTGGAGTGTGCCCCTGCGTATCAGTAAAATATGACTCATGTCTGAGTGTTGGCTATCAAGTAAAATAATAAAACAAGAAAATGGTGCCGTTTGGTTTGCTGAATATAAGGAATGTGAAATGATTTATACTTTTACTTTAGATACTTATGTATATTTAAAACCAAATACTTTTAGACTTTTACTCAAGTATTATTTTACTGGGTAACTTTCACTTTTACTTGAGTCATTTTCTATTAAGGTATCTTTACTTTTTTTCTCAAGTATGACAATTGAGTACTTTTTCCACCACTGCTAAACTTGTGAGAGAGAGATGGAGAGGATTTAGTTAGACCAAACTAAGTCAGTGGTTAGAGGATTTAGTTAGACCAAACTAAGTCAGTGGTTAGAGGATTTAGTTAGACCAAACTAAGTCAGTGGTTAGAGGATTTAGTTAGACCAAACTAAGCCAGTGGTTAGAGGATTTAGTTAGACCAAACTAAGTCAGTGGTTAGAGGATTTAGTTAGACCAGACTAAGCCAGTGGTTAGAGGATTTAGTTAGACCAAACTAAGTCAGTGGTTAGAGGATTTAGTTAGACCAAACTAAGCCCTTGGTTAGAGGATTTAGTTAGACCAAACTAAGCCCTTGGTTAGAGGATTTAGTTAGACCAAACTAAGTCAGTGGTTAGAGGATTTAGTTAGACCAAACTAAGTCAGTGGTTAGAGGATTTAGTTAGACCAAACTAAGCCCGTGGTTAGAGGATTTAGTTAGACCAAACTAAGTCAGTGGTTAGAGGATTTAGTTAGACCAAACTAAGTCAGTGGTTAGAGGATTTAGTTAGACCAAACTAAGCCAGTGGTTAGAGGATTTAGTTAGACCAAACTAAGTCAGTGGTTAGAAGATGTAGTTAGACCAAACTAAGCCCTTGGTTAGAGGATTTAGTTAGACCAAACTAAGTCAGTGGTTAGAGGATTTAGTTAGACCAAACTAAGTCAGTGGTTAGAGGATTTAGTTAGACCAAACTAAGCCAGTGGTTAGAGGATTTAGTTAGACCAAACTAAGCCCGTGGTTAGAGGATTTAATTAGACCAAACTAAGTCAGTGGTTAGAGGATTTAGTTAGACCAAACTAAGTCAGTGGTTAGAGGATTTAGTTAGACCAAACTAAGTCAGTGGTAAGAGGATTTAGTTAGACCAAACTAAGTCAGTGGTTAGAGGATTTAGTTAGACCAAACTAAGTCAGTGGTTAGAGGATTTAGTTAGACCAAACTAAGTCAGTAGTTAGAGGATTTAGTTAGACCAAACTAAGTCAGTGGTTAGAGGATTTAGTTAGACCAAACTAAGTCAGTGGTTAGAGGATTTAGTTAGACCAAACTAAGTCAGTGGTTAGAGGATTTAGTTAGACCAAACTAAGTCAGTGGTTAGAGGATTTAGTTAGACCAAACTAAGTCAGTGGTTAGAGGATTTAGTTAGACCAAACTAAGTCAGTGGTTAGAGGATTTAGTTAGACCAAACTAAGTCAGTGGTTAGAGGATTTAGTTAGACCAAACTAAGTCAGTGGTTAGAGGATTTAGTTAGACCAAACTAAGTCATTGGTTAGAGGATTTAGTTAGACCAAACTAAGTCAGTGGTTAGAGGATTTAGTTAGACCAAACTAAGTCAGTGGTTAGAGGATTTAGTTAGACCAAACTAAGTCAGTGGTTAGAGGATTTAGTTAGACCAAACTAAGTCAGTGGTTAGAGGATTTAGTTAGACCAAACTAAGTCAGTGGTTAGAGGATTTAGTTAGACCAAACTAAGTCAGTGGTTAGAGGATTTAGTTAGACCAAACTAAGTCAGTGGTTAGAGGATTTAGTTAGACCAAACTAAGCCAGTGGTTAGAGGATTTAGTTAGACCAAACTAAGTCAGTGGTTAGAAGATGTAGTTAGACCAAACTAAGCCCTTGGTTAGAGGATTTAGTTAGACCAAACTAAGTCAGTGGTTAGAGGATTTAGTTAGACCAAACTAAGTCAGTGGTTAGAGGATTTAGTTAGACCAAACTAAGCCAGTGGTTAGAGGATTTAGTTAGACCAAACTAAGCCCGTGGTTAGAGGATTTAATTAGACCAAACTAAGTCAGTGGTTAGAGGATTTAGTTAGACCAAACTAAGTCAGTGGTTAGAGGATTTAGTTAGACCAAACTAAGTCAGTGGTTAGAGGATTTAGTTAGACCAAACTAAGTCAGTGGTTAGAGGATTTAGTTAGACCAAACTAAGTCAGTGGTTAGAGGATTTAGTTAGACCAAACTAAGTCAGTAGTTAGAGGATTTAGTTAGACCAAACTAAGTCAGTGGTTAGAGGATTTAGTTAGACCAAACTAAGTCAGTGGTTAGAGGATTTAGTTAGACCAAACTAAGTCAGTGGTTAGAGGATTTAGTTAGACCAAACTAAGTCAGTGGTTAGAGGATTTAGTTAGACCAAACTAAGTCAGTGGTTAGAGGATTTAGTTAGACCAAACTAAGTCAGTGGTTAGAGGATTTAGTTAGACCAAACTAAGTCAGTGGTTAGAGGATTTAGTTAGACCAAACTAAGTCAGTGGTTAGAGGATTTAGTTAGACCAAACTAAGTCAGTGGTTAGAGGATTTAGTTAGACCAAACTAAGTCAGTGGTTAGAGGATTTAGTTAGACCAAACTAAGTCAGTGGTTAGAGGATTTAGTTAGACCAAACTAAGTCAGTGGTTAGAGGATTTAGTTAGACCAAACTAAGTCAGTGGTTAGAGGATTTAGTTAGACCAAACTAAGTCAGTAGTTAGAGGATTTAGTTAGACCAAACTAAGTCAGTCGTTAGAGGATTTAGTTAGACCAAACTAAGTCAGTGGTTAGAGGATTTAGTTAGACCAAACTAAGTCAGTCGTTAGAGGATTTAGTTAGACCAAACTAAGTCAGTGGTTAGAGGATTTAGTTAGACCAAACTAAGTCAGTCGTTAGAGGATTTAGTTAGACCAAACTAAGTCAGTGGTTAGAGGATTTAGTTAGACCAAACTAAGTCAGTCGTTAGAGGATTTAGTTAGACCAAACTGATTCTGGCATGTTGTTTCAGTTTGTGTATTTCAAGTTATTCACTATTTAAAAAATGTATATATTTCTCTCTCTCCTTAGAGAGGTCTTCAAATGAGACCATAAAGGGTTATATCTTCTGACCAACACAACCACAGACCTCCGTGCTCCCACAGTATGGTCATGTCCAGCAGTGTACACAACGATCACAGCGGTCACAACCTGTCCTCAACCACAACCACGCGCGGTCACCACCCTGATCAGAGCGGTGCGGTCGCCGTGGGCGGTTGTGGTCTCACTCCGGTCCTGGACTATACGGCTGAGATGGAGCGATACCAATCCTTCGCTAACTTCTACACTAAAACCAACGTGAATATGAACGCAGTTAACAGCACGAACTTCCCTCAGTCGGCCAAGCTTGCCCACATCACCGCTCCTATGTTCCCCGGCGGCAGGCTCGGAGTGGCGGGCGTGTCGCCGTGGGGTTGTCATGACAACATCAACATGAATATGAACGTCAACGCGGCGATGCTTTGGGGGCGGAAACCTCCCGTGCATCAGGCCACGCCCCTAGCGCCGCCCGCAACACACCCGTCGCCCTCGACAACGCACATGCAGCCCCACCGGACCGGTCAGGGTGGAGAGGGCAAGCAGCACGCAAGACATGGAGGACACACCTCCTCACAGGGACAGGAAATGCATCATCATCACGGGAATAACAACTTCCAGTCCGGCTATGCTGCCGCCAATCACATGACCAAACAGGGCCATGCCCACCAGGACATGCTCAGCTTATCGAATCGCAGCAGCAGTGGCAACGGAGGAGGAGGCGGAGTCAACATGTCCAACTTCCCTGCCGGAATGTTGGGGTTACCACCCGGAGTCATCGTCATGGCGATGGGGTCGCACAATAACATTTCGGACTCCTCCCACTTCCAGATGACGACCAATCATAACCAACTTCTGTCGGACTGCCACCATGTGAACCAGACAAACCCCTCACCCTGCTCTTCAACCTCGCCGGGGATGACCTCTGGGGGTCAGGGGTCAGGAGCCTCCAAGAGGAAGAGGAAGCGGTGTGGAGTGTGTGCCCCCTGCAGAAGACTGATTAACTGTGGGGTGTGTTCAGCCTGTAGAAACAGGAAGACAGGTCATCAGATCTGTAAGTTCAGGAAGTGTGACGAACTGAAGAAGAAGGCTGGGAGTATACAGCTAGAGGTAGGAGACAGACACACACACACACACACACACACACACACACACACACACACACACACACACACACACACACACACACACACACACACACACACACACACACACACACACACACACACACACACACACACACACACACACACACACACACACACACACACACACACACAGATTCTACGTTCAGGTTCCCTATCTTTCTCCTGAAGTCTGCATTCACACACTCCCCCTCATGGATGTAAAAGGAATGGACCGATGTGAGGAAGATGTTGGAGACTCCTTCCAGCTGTCCCTGCACCAATCCAATGCTTTTTTAAATGCATGATGGGTTAGTGAACAAGTGCACACTTCAGGATAGGGGGAGAGAATCAGAATACAGCCTATTCCATCCCAAGCCCCTACCACGTAGGCCAGGGGTCTCAAACCCACTCGGTCCTCAACGAGGTACGGAAAATGTATTATATTTCCTCTTCGTCAAAATTTTCAAAAGATAGTTTTAGGAATTTTCGACCCTGTTGGTCACGTCATAACCGTTAAGAGTAAAATCATGTGTTGCCAAGGCAACCGAAGACTCATTTGCTATTTGTTTTCTGCAAGAAACCATCAAGTTTCATCCCGTTGTAGATTCCATGTTACTGTCCATTTTACAGCAGAATGCCCATGTTACTGTAGGGTCCATTTTACAGTAGAATGCCCATGTTACTGTAGAGTCCATTTTACAGCAGAATGCCCATGTTACTGTAGAGTCCATTTTACAGCAGAATGCCCATGTTACTGTAGGGTCCATTTTACAGCAGAATGCCCATGTTACTGTATAGTCCATTTTACAGCAGAATGCCCATGTTACTGTAGAGTCCATTTTACAGCAGAATGCCCATGTTACTGTAGAGTCCATTTTACAGCAGAATGCCCATGTTACTGTAGAGTCCATTTTACAGCAGAATGCCCATGTTACTGTAGGGTCCATTTTACAGCAGAATGCCCATGTTACTGTCCATTTTACAGCAGAATGCCCATGTTACTGTAGGGTCCATTTTACAGCAGAATGCCCATGTTACTGTAGAGTCCATTTTACAGCAGAATGCCCATGTTACTGTCCATTTTACAGCAGAATGTCCATGTTACTGTAGGGTCCATTTTACAGCAGAATGTCCATGTTACTGTAGGGTCCATTTTACAGCAGAATGCCCATGTTACTGTAGAGTCCATTTTACAGCAGAATGCCCATGTTACTGTCCATTTTACAGCAGAATGCCCATGTTACTGTAGAGTCCATTTTACAGCAGAATGCCCATGTTACTGTAGAGTCCATTTTACAGCAGAATGCCCATGTTACTGTAGGGTCCATTTTACAGCAGAATGCCCATGTTACTGTATAGTCCATTTTACAGCAGAATGCCCATGTTACTGTAGAGTCCATTTTACAGCAGAATGCCCATGTTACTGTAGAGTCCATTTTACAGCAGAATGCCCATGTTACTGTAGAGTCCATTTTACAGCAGAATGCCCATGTTACTGTAGGGTCCATTTTACAGCAGAATGCCCATGTTACTGTCCATTTTACAGCAGAATGCCCATGTTACTGTAGGGTCCATTTTACAGCAGAATGCCCATGTTACTGTAGAGTCCATTTTACAGCAGAATGCCCATGTTACTGTCCATTTTACAGCAGAATGTCCATGTTACTGTAGGGTCCATTTTACAGCAGAATGCCCATGTTACTGTAGGGTCCATTTTACAGCAGAATGCCCATGTTACTGTAGAGTCCATTTTACAGCAGAATGCCCATGTTACTGTCCATTTTACAGCAGAATGCCCATGTTACTGTAGAGTCCATTTTACAGCAGAATGCCCATGTTACTGTAGAGTCCATTTTACAGCAGAATGCCCATGTTACTGTAGAGTCCATTTTACAGCAGAATGCCCATGTTACTGTAGAGTCCATTTTACAGCAGAATGCCCATGTTACTGTAGGGTCCATTTTACAGCAGAATGCCCATGTTACTGTAGAGTCCATTTTACAGCAGAATGCCCATGTTACTGTAGGGTCCATTTTACAGCAGAATGCCCATGTTACTGTAGGGTCCATTTTACAGCAGAATGCCCATGTTACTGTAGAGTCCATTTTACAGCAGAATGCCCATGTTACTGTAGGGTCCATTTTACAGCAGAATGCCCATGTTACTGTAGGGTCCATTTTACAGCAGAATGCCCATGTTACTGTAGGGTCCATTTTACAGCAGAATGCCCATGTTACTGTAGAGTCCATTTTACAGCAGAATGCCCATGTTACTGTAGGGTCCATTTTACAGCAGAATGCCCATGTTACTGTAGGGTCCATTTTACAGCAGAATGCCCATGTTACTGTAGAGTCCATTTTACAGCAGAATGCCCATGTTACTGTCCATTTTACAGCAGAAACCCATGTTACTGTAGGGTCCATTTTACAGCAGAATGCCCATGTTACTGTAGAGTCCATTTTACAGCAGAATGCCCATGTTACTGTAGGGTCCATTTTACAGCAGAATGCCCATGTTACTCTAGGGTCCATTTTACAGCAGAATGCCCATGTTACTGTAGAGTCCATTTTACAGCAGAATGCCCATGTTACTGTAGGGTCCATTTTACAGCAGAATGCCCATGTTACTGTAGAGTCCATTTTACAGCAGAATGCCCATGTTACTGTCCATTTTACAGCAGAAACCCATGTTACTGTAGGGTCCATTTTACAGCAGAATGCCCATGTTACTGTAGAGTCCATTTTACAGCAGAATGCCCATGTTACTGTAGGGTCCATTTTACAGCAGAATGCCCATGTTACTCTAGGGTCCATTTTACAGCAGAATGCCCATGTTACTGTAGAGTCCATTTTACAGCAGAATGCCCATGTTACTGTCCATTTTACAGCAGAATGCCCATGTTACTGTAGGGTCCATTTTACAGCAGAATGCCCATGTTACTGTAGGGTCCATTTTACAGCAGAATGCCCATGTTACTGTAGAGTCCATTTTACAGCAGAATGCCCATGTTACTGTCCATTTTACAGCAGAATGCCCATGTTACTGTCCATTTTACAGCAGAATGCCCATGTTACTGTAGAGTCCATTTTACAGCAGAATGCCCATGTTACTATAGAGTCAATTTTACAGCAGAATGCCCATGTTACTGTAGAGTCCATTTTACAGCAGAATGCCCATGTTACTGTAGAGTCCATTTTACAGCAGAATGCCCATGTTACTGTAGAGTCCATTTTACAGCAGAATGCCCATGTTACTGTAGAGTCCATTTTACAGCAGAATGCCCATGTTACTGTAGGGTCCATTTTACAGCAGAATGCCCATGTTACTCTAGGGTCCATTTTACAGCAGAATGCCCATGTTACTGTAGAGTCCATTTTACAGCAGAATGCCCATGTTACTGTCCATTTTACAGCAGAATGCCCATGTTACTGTAGGGTCCATTTTACAGCAGAATGCCCATGTTACTGTAGGGTCCATTTTACAGCAGAATGCCCATGTTACTGTAGAGTCCATTTTACAGCAGAATGCCCATGTTACTGTCCATTTTACAGCAGAATGCCCATGTTACTGTCCATTTTACAGCAGAATGCCCATGTTACTGTAGAGTCCATTTTACAGCAGAATGCCCATGTTACTATAGAGTCAATTTTACAGCAGAATGCCCATGTTACTGTAGAGTCCATTTTACAGCAGAATGCCCATGTTACTGTAGAGTCCATTTTACAGCAGAATGCCCATGTTACTGTAGAGTCCATTTTACAGCAGAATGCCCATGTTACTGTAGAGTCCATTTTACAGCAGAATGCCCATGTTACTGTAGAGTCCATTTTACAGCAGAATGCCCATGTTACTGTAGGGTCCATTTTACAGCAGAATGCCCGTTACTGTTCCATGTAGAGTCCATTTTACAGCAGATAGCCCATGTTACTGTAGAGTCCATTTTACAGCAGAATGCCCATGTTACTGTAGAGTCCATTTTACAGCAGAATGCCCATGTTACTGTAGGGTCCATTTTACAGCAGAATGCCCATGTTACTGTAGAGTCCATTTTACAGCAGAATGCCCATGTTACTGTAGAGTCCATTTTACAGCAGAATGCCCATGTTACTGTAGGGTCCATTTTACAGCAGAATGCCCATGTTACTGTAGAGTCCATTTTACAGCAGAATGCCCATGTTACTGTAGAGTCCATTTTACAGCAGAATTCCCATGTTACTGTAGGGTCCATTTTACAGCAGAATGTCCATGTTACTGTAGAGTCCATTTTACAGCAGAATGCCCATGTTACTGTAGAGTCCATTTTACTGCAGAATGCCCATGTTACTGTATGGTCCATTTTACAGCAGAATGCCCATGTTACTGTAGAGTCCATTTTACAGCAGAATGCCCATGTTACTGTAGAGTCCATTTTACAGCAGAATGCCCATGTTACTGTAGGGTCCATTTTACAGCAGATTGCCCATGTTACTGTAGGGTCCATTTTACAGCAGAATGCCCATGTTACTGTAGAGTCCATTTTACTGCAGAATGCCCATGTTACTGTAGGGTCCATTTTACAGCAGAATGCCCATGTTACTGTAGGGTCCATTTTACAGCAGAATGCCCATGTTACTGTATGGTCCATTTTACAGCAGAATGCCCATGTTACTGTAGGGTCCATTTTACAGCAGAATGCCCATGTTACTGTAGAGTCCATTTTACAGCATAATGCCCATGTTATTGTAGGGTCCATTTTACAGCAGAATGCCCATGTTACTGTAGAGTCCATTTTACAGCAGAATGCCCATGTTACTGTAGGGTCCATTTTACAGCAGAATGCCCATGTTACTGTAGGGTCCATTTTACAGCAGAATGCCCATGTTACTGTAGGGTCCATTTTACAGCAGAATGCCCATGTTACTGTAGGGTCCATTTTACAGCAGAATGCCCATGTTACTGTAGGGTCCATTTTACAGCAGAATGCCCATGTTACTGTAGAGTCCATTTTACAGCAGAATGCCCATGTTACTGTAGAGTCCATTTTACAGCAGAATGCCCATGTTACTGTCCATTTTACAGCAGAATGCCCATGTTACTGTAGAGTCCATTTTACAGCAGAATGCCCATGTTACTGTAGAGTCCATTTTACAGCAGAATGCCCATGTTACTGTAGGGTCCATTTTACAGCAGAATGCCCATGTTACTGTAGAGTCCATTTTACAGCAGAATGCCCATGTTACTGTAGGGTCCATTTTACAGCAGAATGCCCATGTTACTGTAGGGTCCATTTTACAGCAGAATGCCCATGTTACTGTAGAGTCCATTTTACAGCAGAATGCCCATGTTACTGTCCATTTTACAGCAGAATGCCCATGTTACTGTAGGGTCCATTTTACAGCAGAATGCCCATGTTACTGTAGAGTCCATTTTACAGCAGAATGCCCATGTTACTGTAGGGTCCATTTTACAGCAGAATGCCCATGTTACTCTAGGGTCCATTTTACAGCAGAATGCCCATGTTACTGTAGATTCTATTTTACAGCAGAATGCCCATGTTACTGTCCATTTTACAGCAGAATGCCCATGTTACTGTAGGGTCCATTTTACAGCAGAATGCCCATGTTACTGTAGGGTCCATTTTACAGCAGAATGCCCGTGTTACTGTAGAGTCCATTTTACAGCAGAATGCCCATGTTACTGTCCATTTTACAGCAGAATGCCCATGTTACTGTCCATTTTACAGCAGAATGCCCATGTTACTGTAGAGTCCATTTTACAGCAGAATGCCCATGTTACTATAGAGTCAATTTTACAGCAGAATGCCCATGTTACTGTAGAGTCCATTTTACAGCAGAATGCCCATGTTACTGTAGAGTCCATTTTACAGCAGAATGCCCATGTTACTGTAGAGTCCATTTTACAGCAGAATGCCCATGTTACTGTAGGGTCCATTTTACAGCAGAATGCCCATGCGTTACTGTAGAGTCCATTTTACAGCAGAATGCCCATGTTACTGTAGAGTCCATTTTACAGCAGAATGCCCATGTTACTGTAGAGTCCATTTTACAGCAGAATGCCCATGTTACTGTAGGGTCCATTTTACAGCAGAATGCCCATGTTACTGTAGAGTCCATTTTACAGCAGAATGCCCATGTTACTGTAGAGTCCATTTTACAGCAGAATGCCCATGTTACTGTAGGGTCCATTTTACAGCAGAATGCCCATGTTACTGTAGAGTCCATTTTACAGCAGAATGTCCATGTTACTGTAGAGTCCATTTTACAGCAGAATGCCCATGTTACTGTAGGGTCCATTTTACAGCAGAATGCCCATGTTACTGTAGGGTCCATTTTACAGCAGAATGCCCATGTTACTGTAGAGTCCATTTTACAGCAGAATGCCCATGTTACTGTAGAGTCCATTTTACTGCAGAATGCCCATGTTACTGTATGGTCCATTTTACAGCAGAATGCCCATGTTACTGTAGAGTCCCTTTTACAGCAGAATGCCCATGTTACTGTAGAGTCCATTTTACAGCAGAATGCCCATGTTACTGTAGGGTCCATTTTACAGCAGAATGCCCATGTTACTGTAGGGTCCATTTTACAGCAGAATGCCCATGTTACTGTAGAGTCCATTTTACTGCAGAATGCCCATGTTACTGTAGGGTCCATTTTACAGCAGAATGCCCATGTTACTGTAGGGTCCATTTTACAGCAGAATGCCCATGTTACTGTAGAGTCCATTTTACAGCAGAATGCCCATGTTACTGTCCATTTTACAGCAGAATGCCCATGTTACTGTAGGGTCCATTTTACAGCAGAATGCCCATGTTACTGTAGAGTCCATTTTACAGCAGAATGCCCATGTTACTGTAGGGTCCATTTTACAGCAGAATGCCCATGTTACTGTAGGTTCCATTTTACAGCAGAATGCCCATGTTACTGTAGAGTCCATTTTACAGCAGAATGCCCATGTTACTGTCCATTTTACAGCAGAATGCCCATGTTACTGTAGAGTCCATTTTACAGCAGAATGCCCATGTTACTGTAGAGTCCATTTTACAGCAGAATGCCCATGTTACTGTAGAGTCCATTTTACAGCAGAATGCCCATGTTACTGTAGAGTCCATTTTACAGCAGAATGCCCATGTTACTGTAGAGTCCATTTTACAGCAGAATGCCCATGTTACTGTAGGGTCCATTTTACAGCAGAATGCCCATGTTACTGTAGAGTCCATTTTACAGCAGAATGCCCATGTTACTGTAGAGTCCATTTTACAGCAGAATGCCCATGTTACTGTAGGGTCCATTTTACAGCAGAATGCCCATGTTACTGTAGAGTCCATTTTACAGCAGAATGCCCATGTTACTGTAGAGTCCATTTTACAGCAGAATGCCCATGTTACTGTAGGGTCCATTTTACAGCAGAATGCCCATGTTACTGTAGGGTCCATTTTACAGCAGAATGCCCATGTTACTGTAGAGTCCATTTTACAGCAGAATGCCCATGTTACTGTAGAGTCCATTTTACTGCAGAATGCCCATGTTACTGTATGGTCCATTTTACAGCAGAATGCCCATGTTACTGTAGAGTCCATTTTACAGCAGAATGCCCATGTTACTGTAGAGTCCATTTTACAGCAGAATGCCCATGTTACTGTAGGGTCCATTTTACAGCAGAATGCCCATGTTACTGTAGGGTCCATTTTACAGCAGAATGCCCATGTTACTGTAGAGTCCATTTTACAGCAGAATGCCCATGTTACTGTAGGGTCCATTTTACAGCAGAATGCCCATGTTACTGTAGGGTCCATTTTACAGCAGAATGCCCATGTTACTGTAGAGTCCATTTTACAGCAGAATGCCCATGTTACTGTCCATTTTACAGCAGAATGCCCATGTTACTGTAGGGTCCATTTTACAGCAGAATGCCCATGTTACTGTAGAGTCCATTTTACAGCAGAATGCCCATGTTACTGTAGGGTCCATTTTACAGCAGAATGCCCATGTTACTCTAGGGTCCATTTTACAGCAGAATGCCCATGTTACTGTAGAGTCCATTTTACAGCAGAATGCCCATGTTACTGTCCATTTTACAGCAGAATGCCCATGTTACTGTAGAGTCCATTTTACATGAGAATGCCCATGTTACTGTAGGGTCCATTTTACAGCAGAATGCCTGCGTTACTGTAGAGTCCATTTTACAGCAGATAGCCCATGTTACTGTAGAGTCCATTTTACAGCAGAATGCCCATGTTACTGTAGAGTCCATTTTACAGCAGAATGCCCATGTTACTGTAGGGTCCATTTTACAGCAGAATGCCCATGTTACTGTAGAGTCCATTTTACAGCAGAATGCCCATGTTACTGTAGAGTCCATTTTACAGCAGAATGCCCATGTTACTGTAGGGTCCATTTTACAGCAGAATGCCCATGTTACTGTAGAGTCCATTTTACAGCAGAATGTCCATGTTACTGTAGAGTCCATTTTACAGCAGAATTCCCATGTTACTGTAGGGTCCATTTTACAGCAGAATGCCCATGTTACTGTAGAGTCCATTTTACAGCAGAATGCCCATGTTACTGTAGAGTCCATTTTACTGCAGAATGCCCATGTTACTGTATGGTCCATTTTACAGCAGAATGCCCATGTTACTGTAGAGTCCATTTTACAGCAGAATGCCCATGTTACTGTAGAGTCCATTTTACAGCAGAATGCCCATGTTACTGTAGGGTCCATTTTACAGCAGAATGCCCATGTTACTGTAGGGTCCATTTTACAGCAGAATGCCCATGTTACTGTAGAGTCCATTTTACTGCAGAATGCCCATGTTACTGTAGGGTCCATTTTACAGCAGAATGCCCATTTTACTGTAGGGTCCATTTTACAGCAGAATGCCCATGTTACTGTATGGTCCATTTTACAGCAGAATGCCCATGTTACTGTAGGGTCCATTTTACAGCAGAATGCCCATGTTACTGTAGAGTCAATTTTACAGCATAATGCCCATGTTATTGTAGGGTCCATTTTACAGCAGAATGCCCATGTTACTGTAGAGTCCATTTTACAGCAGAATGCCCATGTTACTGTAGGGTCCATTTTACAGCAGAATGCCCATGTTACTGTAGGGTCCATTTTACAGCAGAATGCCCATGTTACTGTAGGGTCCATTTTACAGCAGAATGCCCATGTTACTGTAGGGTCCATTTTACAGCAGAATGCCCATGTTACTGTAGGGTCCATTTTACAGCAGAATGCCCATGTTACTGTAGAGTCCATTTTACAGCAGAATGCCCATGTTACTGTCCATTTTACAGCAGAATGCCCATGTTACTGTCCATTTTACAGCAGAATGCCCATGTTACTGTAGAGTCCATTTTACAGCAGAATGCCCATGTTACTGTAGAGTCCATTTTACAGCAGAATGCCCATGTTACTGTAGGGTCCATTTTACAGCAGAATGCCCATGTTACTGTAGAGTCCATTTTACAGCAGAATGCCCATGTTACTGTAGGGTCCATTTTACAGCAGAATGCCCATGTTACTGTAGGGTCCATTTTACAGCAGAATGCCCATGTTACTGTAGAGTCCATTTTACAGCAGAATGCCCATGTTACTGTCCATTTTACAGCAGAATGTCCATGTTACTGTAGGGTCCATTTTACAGCAGAATGCCCATGTTACTGTAGAGTCCATTTTACAGCAGAATGCCCATGTTACTGTAGGGTCCATTTTACAGCAGAATGCCCATGTTACTCTAGGGTCCATTTTACAGCAGAATGCCCATGTTACTGTAGAGTCCATTTTACAGCAGAATGCCCATGTTACTGTCCATTTTACAGCAGAATGCCCATGTTACTGTAGGGTCCATTTTACAGCAGAATGCCCATGTTACTGTAGAGTCCATTTTACTGCAGAATGCCCATGTTACTGTAGGGTCCATTTTACAGCAGAATGCCCATGTTACTGTAGGGTCCATTTTACAGCAGAATGCCCATGTTACTGTAGAGTCCATTTTACAGCAGAATGCCCATGTTACTGTAGAGTCCATTTTACAGCAGAATGCCCATGTTACTGTAGGGTCCATTTTACAGCAGAATGCCCATGTTACTCTAGGGTCCATTTTACAGCAGAATGCCCATGTTACTGTAGAGTCCATTTTACAGCAGAATGCCCATGTTACTGTCCATTTTACAGCAGAATGCCCATGTTACTGTAGGGTCCATTTTACAGCAGAATGCCCATGTTACTGTAGAGTCCATTTTACTGCAGAATGCCCATGTTACTGTAGGGTCCATTTTACAGCAGAATGCCCATTTTACTGTAGGGTCCATTTTACAGCAGAATGCCCATGTTACTGTATGGTCCATTTTACAGCAGAATGCCCATGTTACTGTAGGGTCCATTTTACAGCAGAATGCCCATGTTACTGTAGAGTCAATTTTACAGCATAATGCCCATGTTATTGTAGGGTCCATTTTACAGCAGAATGCCCATGTTACTGTAGAGTCCATTTTACAGCAGAATGCCCATGTTACTGTAGGGTCCATTTTACAGCAGAATGCCCATGTTACTGTAGGGTCCATTTTACAGCAGAATGCCCATGTTACTGTAGGGTCCATTTTACAGCAGAATGCCCATGTTACTGTAGGGTCCATTTTACAGCAGAATGCCCATGTTACTGTAGGGTCCATTTTACAGCAGAATGCCCATGTTACTGTAGAGTCCATTTTACAGCAGAATGCCCATGTTACTGTCCATTTTACAGCAGAATGCCCATGTTACTGTAGTCCATTTTACAGCAGAATGCCCATGTTACTGTAGAGTCCATTTTACAGCAGAATGCCCATGTTACTGTAGAGTCCATTTTACAGCAGAATGCCCATGTTACTGTAGGGTCCATTTTACAGCAGAATGCCCATGTTACTGTAGAGTCCATTTTACAGCAGAATGCCCATGTTACTGTAGGGTCCATTTTACAGCAGAATGCCCATGTTACTGTAGGGTCCATTTTACAGCAGAATGCCCATGTTACTGTAGAGTCCATTTTACAGCAGAATGCCCATGTTACTGTCCATTTTACAGCAGAATGTCCATGTTACTGTAGGGTCCATTTTACAGCAGAATGCCCATGTTACTGTAGAGTCCATTTTACAGCAGAATGCCCATGTTACTGTAGGGTCCATTTTACAGCAGAATGCCCATGTTACTCTAGGGTCCATTTTACAGCAGAATGCCCATGTTACTGTAGAGTCCATTTTACAGCAGAATGCCCATGTTACTGTCCATTTTACAGCAGAATGCCCATGTTACTGTAGGGTCCATTTTACAGCAGAATGCCCATGTTACTGTAGGGTCCATTTTACAGCAGAATGCCCATGTTACTGTAGAGTCCATTTTACAGCAGAATGCCCATGTTACTGTAGGGTCCATTTTACAGCAGAATGCCCATGTTACTGTAGAGTCCATTTTACAGCAGAATGCCCATGTTACTGTAGAGTCCATTTTACTGCAGAATGCCCATGTTACTGTATGGTCCATTTTACAGCAGAATGCCCATGTTACTGTAGAGTCCATTTTACAGCAGAATGCCCATGTTACTGTAGAGTCCATTTTACAGCAGAATGCCCATGTTACTGTAGGGTCCATTTTACAGCAGAATGCCCATGTTACTGTAGGGTCCATTTTACAGCAGAATGCCCATGTTACTGTAGAGTCCATTTTACTGCAGAATGCCCATGTTACTGTAGGGTCCATTTTACAGCAGAATGCCCATTTTACTGTAGGGTCCATTTTACAGCAGAATGCCCATGTTACTGTATGGTCCATTTTACAGCAGAATGCCCATGTTACTGTAGGGTCCATTTTACAGCAGAATGCCCATGTTACTGTAGAGTCAATTTTACAGCATAATGCCCATGTTATTGTAGGGTCCATTTTACAGCAGAATGCCCATGTTACTGTAGAGTCCATTTTACAGCAGAATGCCCATGTTACTGTAGGGTCCATTTTACAGCAGAATGCCCATGTTACTGTAGGGTCCATTTTACAGCAGAATGCCCATGTTACTGTAGGGTCCATTTTACAGCAGAATGCCCATGTTACTGTAGGGTCCATTTTACAGCAGAATGCCCATGTTACTGTAGGGTCCATTTTACAGCAGAATGCCCATGTTACTGTAGAGTCCATTTTACAGCAGAATGCCCATGTTACTGTAGAGTCCATTTTACAGCAGAATGCCCATGTTACTGTCCATTTTACAGCAGAATGCCCATGTTACTGTAGAGTCCATTTTACAGCAGAATGCCCATGTTACTGTAGAGTCCATTTTACAGCAGAATGCCCATGTTACTGTAGGGTCCATTTTACAGCAGAATGCCCATGTTACTGTAGAGTCCATTTTACAGCAGAATGCCCATGTTACTGTAGAGTCCATTTTACAGCAGAATGCCCATGTTACTGTAGGGTCCATTTTACAGCAGAATGCCCATGTTACTGTAGGGTCCATTTTACAGCAGAATGCCCATGTTACTGTAGAGTCCATTTTACTGCAGAATGCCCATGTTACTGTATGGTCCATTTTACAGCAGAATGCCCATGTTACTGTAGAGTCCATTTTACAGCAGAATGCCCATGTTACTGTAGAGTCCATTTTACAGAATGCAGAATGCCCATGTTACTGTAGGGTCCATTTTACAGCAGAATGCCCATGTTACTGTAGGGTCCATTTTACAGCAGAATGCCCATGTTACTGTAGAGTCCATTTTACAGCAGAATGCCCATGTTACTGTAGGGTCCATTTTACAGCAGAATGCCCATGTTACTGTAGGGTCCATTTTACAGCAGAATGCCCATGTTACTGTATGGTCCATTTTACAGCAGAATGCCCATGTTACTGTAGGGTCCATTTTACAGCAGAATGCCCATGTTACTGTAGAGTCAATTTTACAGCAGAATGCCCATGTTACTTAGTCCATTTTACAGCAGGTCCATTTTACAGCAGAATGCCCATGTTACTGTAGAGTCCATTTTACAGCAGAATGCCCATGTTACTGTAGAGTCCATTTTACAGCAGAATGCCCATGTTACTGTAGGGTCCATTTTACAGCAGAATGCCCATGTTACTGTAGGGTCCATTTTACAGCAGAATGCCCATGTTACTGTAGGGTCCATTTTACAGCAGAATGCCCATGTTACTGTAGGGTCCATTTTACAGCAGAATGCCCATGTTACTGTAGGTCCATTTTACAGCAGAATGCCCATGTTACTGTAGAGTCCATTTTACAGCAGAATGCCCATGTTACTGTAGGGTCCATTTTACAGCAGAATGCCCATGTTACTGTAGAGTCCATTTTACAGCAGAATGCCCATGTTACTGTAGAGTCCATTTTACAGCAGAATGCCCATGTTACTGTAGGGTCCATTTTACAGCAGAATGCCCATGTTACTGTAGGGTCCATTTTACAGCAGAATGCCCATGTTACTGTAGGGTCCATTTTACAGCAGAATGCCCATGTTACTGTAGGGTCCATTTTACAGCAGAATGCCCATGTTACTGTAGGGTCCATTTTACAGCAGAATGCCCATGTTACTGCCCATGTTACTGTAGGTCCATTTTACAGCAGAATGCCCATGTTACTGTAGGGTCCATTTTACAGCAGAATGCCCATGTTACTGTAGAGTCCATTTTACAGCAGAATGCCCATGTTACTGTAGAGTCCATTTTACAGCAGAATGCCCATGTTACTGTAGAGTCCATTTTACAGCAGAATGCCCATGTTACTGTAGGGTCCATTTTACAGCAGAATGCCCATGTTACTGTAGGGTCCATTTTACAGCAGAATGCCCATGTTACTGTAGAGTCCATTTTACAGCAGAATGCCCATGTTACTGTAGGGTCCATTTTACAGCAGAATGCCCATGTTACTGTCCATTTTACAGCAGAATGCCCATGTTACTGTAGAGTCCATTTTACAGCAGAATGCCCATGTTACTATAGAGTCAATTTTACAGCAGAATGCCCATGTTACTGTAGAGTCCATTTTACAGCAGAATGCCCATGTTACTGTAGAGTCCATTTTACAGCAGAATGCCCATGTTACTGTAGAGTCCATTTTACAGCAGAATGCCCATGTTACTGTAGAGTCCATTTTACAGCAGAATGCCCATGTTACTGTAGAGTCCATTTTACAGCAGAATGCCCATGTTACTGTAGGTCCATTTTACAGCAGAATGCCCGTTACTGTAGAGTCCATTTTACAGCAGATAGCCCATGTTACTGTAGAGTCCATTTTACAGCAGAATGCCCATGTTACTGTAGAGTCCATTTTACAGCAGAATGCCCATGTTACTGTAGGGTCCATTTTACAGCAGAATGCCCATGTTACTGTAGAGTCCATTTTACAGCAGAATGCCCATGTTACTGTAGAGTCCATTTTACAGCAGAATGCCCATGTTACTGTAGGGTCCATTTTACAGCAGAATGCCCATGTTACTGTAGAGTCCATTTTACAGCAGAATGTCCATGTTACTGTAGAGTCCATTTTACAGCAGAATGCCCATGTTACTGTAGGGTCCATTTTACAGCAGAATGCCCATGTTACTGTAGAGTCCATTTTACAGCAGAATGCCCATGTTACTGTAGAGTCCATTTTACAGCAGAATGCCCATGTTACTGTAGAGTCCATTTTACAGCAGAATGCCCATGTTACTGTAGAGTCCATTTTACAGCAGAATGCCCATGTTACTGTAGAGTCCATTTTACAGCAGAATGCCCATGTTACTGTAGGGTCCATTTTACAGCAGAATGCCCATGTTACTGTAGGGTCCATTTTACAGCAGAATGCCCATGTTACTGTAGAGTCCATTTTACAGCAGAATGCCCATGTTACTGTCCATTTTACAGCAGAATGCCCATGTTACTGTAGGGTCCATTTTACAGCAGAATGCCCATGTTACTGTAGGTCCATTTTACAGCAGAATGCCCATGTTACTGTAGGGTCCATTTTACAGCAGAATGCCCATGTTACTGTAGAGTCCATTTTACAGCAGAATGCCCATGTTACTGTAGTCCATTTTACAGCATAATGCCCATGTTACTGTAGGGTCCATTTTACAGCAGAATGCCCATGTTACTGTAGAGTCCATTTTACAGCAGAATGCCCATGTTACTGTAGGGTCCATTTTACAGCAGAATGCCCATGTTACTGTAGGGTCCATTTTACAGCAGAATGCCCATGTTACTGTAGAGGTCCATTTTACAGCAGAATGCCCATGTTACTGTAGGGTCCATTTTACAGCAGAATGCCCATGTTACTGTAGGGTCCATTTTACAGCAGAATGCCCATGTTACTGTAGAGTCCATTTTACAGCAGAATGCCCATGTTACTGTAGAGTCCATTTTACAGCAGAATGCCCATGTTACTGTCCATTTTACAGCAGAATGCCCATGTTACTGTAGAGTCCATTTTACAGCAGAATGCCCATGTTACTGTAGAGTCCATTTTACAGCAGAATGCCCATGTTACTGTAGAGTCCATTTTACAGCAGAATGCCCATGTTACTGTAGAGTCCATTTTACAGCAGAATGCCCATGTTACTGTAGGGTCCATTTTACAGCAGAATGCCCATGTTACTGTAGAGTCCATTTTACAGCAGAATGCCCATGTTACTGTAGGGTCCATTTTACAGCAGAATGCCCATGTTACTGTAGGGTCCATTTTACAGCAGAATGCCCATGTTACTGTAGACTCCATTTTACAGCAGAATGCCCATGTTACTGTAGGGTCCATTTTACAGCAGAATGCCCATGTTACTGTAGGGTCCATTTTACAGCAGAATGCCCATGTTACTGTAGAGTCCATTTTACAGCAGAATGCCCATGTTACTGTAGGGTCCATTTTACAGCAGAATTGCCCATGTTACTGTAGGGTCCATTTTACAGCAGAATGCCCATGTTACTGTAGAGTCCATTTTACAGCAGAATGCCCATGTTACTGTCCATTTTACAGCAGAATGCCCATGTTACTATAGGGGCCATTTTACAGCAGAATGCCCATGTTACTGTAGAGTCCATTTTACAGCAGAATGCCCATGTTACTGTAGGGTCCATTTTACAGCAGAATGCCCATGTTACTGTAGGGTCCATTTTACAGCAGAATGCCCATGTTACTGTAGAGTCCATTTTACAGCAGAATGCCCATGTTACTGTCCATTTTACAGCAGAATGCCCATGTTACTGTAGGGTCCATTTTACAGCAGAATGCCCATGTTACTGTAGGGTCCATTTTACAGCAGAATGCCCATGTTACTGTAGAGTCCATTTTACAGCAGAATGCCCATGTTACTGTCCATTTTACAGCAGAATGCCCATGTTACTGTAGAGTCCATTTTACAGCAGAATGCCCATGTTACTGTAGGGTCCATTTTACAGCAGAATGCCCGCGTTACTGTAGAGTCCATTTTACAGCAGATAGCCCATGTTACTGTAGAGTCCATTTTACAGCAGAATGCCCATGTTACTGTAGAGTCCATTTTACAGCAGAATGCCCATGTTACTGTAGGGTCCATTTTACAGCAGAATGCCCATGTTACTGTAGAGTCCATTTTACAGCAGAATGCCCATGTTACTGTAGAGTCCATTTTACAGCAGAATGCCCATGTTACTGTAGGGTCTATTTTACAGCAGAATGCCCATGTTACTGTAGGGTCCATTTTACAGCAGAATGCCCATGTTACTGTAGAGTCCATTTTACAGCAGAATGTCCATGTTACTGTAGAGTCCATTTTACAGCAGAATTCCCATGTTACTGTAGGGTCCATTTACAGCAGAATGCCCATGTTACTGTAGAGTCCATTTTACAGCAGAATGCCCATGTTACTGTAGAGTCCATTTTACAGCAGAATGCCCATGTTACTGTAGTGTCCATTTTACAGCAGAATGCCCATGTTACTGTAGAGTCCATTTTACAGCAGAATGCCCATGTTACTGTAGAGTCCATTTTACAGCAGAATGCCCATGTTACTGTAGGGTCCATTTTACAGCAGAATGCCCATGTTACTGTAGGGTCCATTTTACAGCAGAACGCCCATGTTACTGTAGAGTCCATTTTACTGCAGAATGCCCATGTTACTGTAGGGTCCATTTTACAGCAGAATGCCCATGTTACTGTAGGGTCCATTTTACAGCAGAATGCCCATGTTACTGTATGGTCCATTTTACAGCAGAATGCCCATGTTACTGTAGGGTCCATTTTACAGCAGAATGCCCATGTTACTGTAGAGTCCATTTTACAGCATAATGCCCATGTTATTGTAGGGTCCATTTTACAGCAGAATGCCCATGTTACTGTAGAGTCCATTTTACAGCAGAATGCCCATGTTACTGTAGGGTCCATTTTACAGCAGAATGCCCATGTTACTGTAGGGTCCATTTTACAGCAGAATGCCCATGTTACTGTAGGGTCCATTTTACAGCAGAATGCCCATGTTACTGTAGGGTCCATTTTACAGCAGAATGCCCATGTTACTGTAGGGTCCATTTTACAGCAGAATGCCCATGTTACTGTAGGGTCCATTTTACAGCAGAATGCCCATGTTACTGTAGGGTCCATTTTACAGCAGAATGCCCATGTTACTGTAGGGTCCATTTTACAGCAGAATGCCCATGTTACTGTAGGGTCCATTTTACAGCAGAATGCCCATGTTACTGTAGAGTCCATTTTACAGCAGAATGCCCATGTTACTGTAGAGTCCATTTTACAGCAGAATGCCCATGTTACTGTAGGGTCCATTTTACAGCAGAATGCCCATGTTACTGTAGGGTCCATTTTACAGCAGAATGCCCATGTTACTGTAGGGTCCATTTTACTGCAGAATGCCCATGTTACTGTAGGGTCCATTTTACAGCAGAATGCCCATGTTACTGTAGGGTCCATTTTACAGCAGAATGCCCATGTTACTGTATGGTCCATTTTACAGCAGAATGCCCATGTTACTGTAGGGTCCATTTTACAGCAGAATGCCCATGTTACTGTAGAGTCCATTTTACAGCAGAATGCCCATGTTACTGTAGGGTCCATTTTACAGCAGAATGCCCATGTTACTGTAGGGTCCATTTTACAGCAGAATGCCCATGTTACTGTAGGGTCCATTTTACAGCAGAATGCCCATGTTACTGTAGAGTCCATTTTACAGCATAATGCCCATGTTATTGTAGGGTCCATTTTACAGCAGAATGCCCATGTTACTGTAGAGTCCATTTTACAGCAGAATGCCCATGTTACTGTAGGGTCCATTTTACAGCAGAATGCCCATGTTACTGTAGGGTCCATTTTACAGCAGAATGCCCATGTTACTGTAGGGTCCATTTTACAGCAGAATGCCCATGTTACTGTAGGGTCCATTTTACAGCAGAATGCCCATGTTACTGTAGGGTCCATTTTACAGCAGAATGCCCATGTTACTGTAGAGTCCATTTTACAGCAGAATGCCCATGTTACTGTCCATTTTACAGCAGAATGCCCATGTTACTGTCCATTTTACAGCAGAATGCCCATGTTACTGTAGAGTCCATTTTACAGCAGAATGCCCATGTTACTGTAGAGTCCATTTTACAGCAGAATGCCCATGTTACTGTAGAGTCCATTTTACAGCAGAATGCCCATGTTACTGTAGAGTCCATTTTACAGCAGAATGCCCATGTTACTGTAGGGTCCATTTTACAGCAGAATGCCCATGTTACTGTAGAGTCCATTTTACAGCAGAATGCCCATGTTACTGTAGGGTCCATTTTACAGCAGAATGCCCATGTTACTGTAGGGTCCATTTTACAGCAGAATGCCCATGTTACTGTAGACTCCATTTTACAGCAGAATGCCCATGTTACTGTAGGGTCCATTTTACAGCAGAATGCCCATGTTACTGTAGGGTCCATTTTACAGCAGAATGCCCATGTTACTGTAGAGTCCATTTTACAGCAGAATGCCCATGTTACTGTAGGGTCCATTTTACAGCAGAATGCCCATGTTACTGTAGGGTCCATTTTACAGCAGAATGCCCATGTTACTGTAGAGTCCATTTTACAGCAGAATGCCCATGTTACTGTCCATTTTACAGCAGAATGCCCATGTTACTGTAGGGTCCATTTTACAGCAGAATGCCCATGTTACTGTAGAGTCCATTTTACAGCAGAATGCCCATGTTACTGTAGGGTCCATTTTACAGCAGAATGCCCATGTTACTGTAGGGTCCATTTTACAGCAGAATGCCCATGTTACTGTAGAGTCCATTTTACAGCAGAATGCCCATGTTACTGTCCATTTTACAGCAGAATGCCCATGTTACTGTAGGGTCCATTTTACAGCAGAATGCCCATGTTACTGTAGGGTCCATTTTACAGCAGAATGCCCATGTTACTGTAGAGTCCATTTTACAGCAGAATGCCCATGTTACTGTCCATTTTACAGCAGAATGCCCATGTTACTGTAGAGTCCATTTTACAGCAGAATGCCCATGTTACTATAGAGTCAATTTTACAGCAGAATGCCCATGTTACTGTAGAGTCCATTTTACAGCAGAATGCCCATGTTACTGTAGAGTCCATTTTACAGCAGAATGCCCATGTTACTGTAGAGTCCATTTTACAGCAAAATGCCCATGTTACTGTAGAGTCCATTTTACAGCAGAATGCCCATGTTACTGTAGAGTCCATTTTACAGCAGAATGCCCATGTTACTGTAGAGTCCATTTTACAGCAGAATGCCCATGTTACTGTAGGGTCCATTTTACAGCAGAATGCCCATGTTACTGTAGAGTCCATTTTACAGCAGATAGCCCATGTTACTGTAGAGTCCATTTTACAGCAGAATGCCCATGTTACTGTAGAGTCCATTTTACAGCAGAATGCCCATGTTACTGTAGGGTCCATTTTACAGCAGAATGCCCATGTTACTGTAGAGTCCATTTTACAGCAGAATGCCCATGTTACTGTAGAGTCCATTTTACAGCAGAATGCCCATGTTACTGTAGGGTCCATTTTACAGCAGAATGCCCATGTTACTGTAGGGTCCATTTTACAGCAGAATGCCCATGTTACTGTAGAGTCCATTTTACAGCAGAATGTCCATGTTACTGTAGAGTCCATTTTACAGCAGAATTCCCATGTTACTGTAGGGTCCATTTTACAGCAGAATGCCCATGTTACTGTAGAGTCCATTTTACAGCAGAATGCCCATGTTACTGTAGAGTCCATTTTACAGCAGAATGCCCATGTTACTGTAGGGTCCATTTTACAGCAGAATGCCCATGTTACTGTAGAGTCCATTTTACAGCAGAATGCCCATGTTACTGTAGAGTCCATTTTACAGCAGAATGCCCATGTTACTGTAGGGTCCATTTTACAGCAGAATGCCCATGTTACTGTAGGGTCCATTTTACAGCAGAATGCCCATGTTACTGTAGAGTCCATTTTACTGCAGAATGCCCATGTTACTGTAGGGTCCATTTTACAGCAGAATACCCATGTTACTGTAGGGTCCATTTTACAGCAGAATGCCCATGTTACTGTATGGTCCATTTTACAGCAGAATGCCCATGTTACTGTAGGGTCCATTTTACAGCAGAATGCCCATGTTACTGTAGAGTCCATTTTACAGCATAATGCCCATGTTATTGTAGGGTCCATTTTACAGCAGAATGCCCATGTTACTGTAGAGTCCATTTTACAGCAGAATGCCCATGTTACTGTAGGGTCCATTTTACAGCAGAATGCCCATGTTACTGTAGGGTCCATTTTACAGCAGAATGCCCATGTTACTGTAGGGTCCATTTTACAGCAGAATGCCCATGTTACTGTAGGGTCCATTTTACAGCAGAATGCCCATGTTACTGTAGGGTCCATTTTACAGCAGAATGCCCATGTTACTGTAGGGTCCATTTTACAGCAGAATGCCCATGTTACTGTAGGGTCCATTTTACAGCAGAATGCCCATGTTACTGTAGGGTCCATTTTACAGCAGAATGCCCATGTTACTGTAGGGTCCATTTTACAGCAGAATGCCCATGTTACTGTAGAGTCCATTTTACAGCAGAATGCCCATGTTACTGTAGGGTCCATTTTACAGCAGAATGCCCATGTTACTGTAGGGTCCATTTTACAGCAGAATGCCCATGTTACTGTAGGGTCCATTTTACAGCAGAATGCCCATGTTACTGTAGGGTCCATTTTACAGCAGAATGCCCATGTTACTGTAGGGTCCATTTTACAGCAGAATGCCCATGTTACTGTAGGGTCCATTTTACAGCAGAATGCCCATGTTACTGTAGGGTCCATTTTACAGCAGAATGCCCATGTTACTGTAGGGTCCATTTTACAGCAGAATGCCCATGTTACTGTAGGGTCCATTTTACAGCAGAATGCCCATGTTACTGTAGGGTCCATTTTACAGCAGAATGCCCATGTTACTGTAGGGTCCATTTTACAGCAGAATGCCCATGTTACTGTAGGGTCCATTTTACAGCAGAATGCCCATGTTACTGTAGGGTCCATTTTACAGCAGAATGCCCATGTTACTGTAGGGTCCATTTTACAGCAGAATGCCCATGTTACTGTAGGGTCCATTTTACAGCAGAATGCCCATGTTACTGTAGGGTCCATTTTACAGCAGAATGCCCATGTTACTGTAGGGTCCATTTTACAGCAGAATGCCCATGTTACTGTAGGGTCCATTTTACAGCAGAATGCCCATGTTACTGTAGGGTCCATTTTACAGCAGAATGCCCATGTTACTGTAGAGTCCATTTTACAGCAGAATGCCCATGTTACTGTAGGGTCCATTTTACAGCAGAATGCCCATGTTACTGTAGGGTCCATTTTACAGCAGAATGCCCATTTACTGTAGAGTCCATTTTACAGCAGAATGCCCATGTTACTGTAGGGTCCATTTTACAGCAGAATGCCCATGTTACTGTAGGGTCCATTTTACAGCAGAATGCCCATGTTACTGTAGGGTCCATTTTACAGCAGAATGCCCATGTTACTGTAGAGTCCATTTTACAGCAGAATGCCCATGTTACTGTAGGGTCCATTTTACAGCAGAATGCCCATGTTACTGTAGGGTCCATTTTACAGCAGAATGCCCATGTTACTGTAGGGTGCCCATGTTACTGTAGGGTCCATTTTACAGCAGAATGCCCATGTTACTGTAGAGTCCATTTTACAGCAGAATGCCCATGTTACTGTAGGGTCCATTTTACAGCAGAATGCCCATGTTACTGTAGGGTCCATTTTACAGCAGAATGCCCATGTTACTGTAGGGTCCATTTTACAGCAGAATGCCCATACTGTAGAGTCCATTTTACAGCAGAATGCCCATGTTACTGTCCATTTTACAGCAGAATGCCCATGTTACTGTAGGGTCCATTTTACAGCAGAATGCCCATGTTACTGTAGAGTCCATTTTACAGCAGAATGCCCATGTTACTGTAGGGTCCATTTTACAGCAGAATGCCCATGTTACTGTAGGTTCCATTTTACAGCAGAATGCCCATGTTACTGTAGAGTCCATTTTACAGCAGAATGCCCATGTTACTGTCCATTTTACAGCAGAATGCCCATGTTACTGTAGAGTCCATTTTACAGCAGAATGCCCATGTTACTGTAGGGTCCATTTTACAGCAGAATGCCCATGTTACTGTAGAGTCCATTTTACAGCAGAATGCCCATGTTACTGTAGAGTCCATTTTACAGCAGAATGCCCATGTTACTGTAGGGTCCATTTTACAGCAGAATGCCCATGTTACTGTAGGGTCCATTTTACAGCAGAATGCCCATGTTACTGTAGAGTCCATGTTACAGCAGAATGCCCATGTTACTGTAGGGTCCATTTTACAGCAGAATGCCCATGTTACTGTAGGGTCCATTTTACAGCAGAATGCCCATTTTACAGCAGAATGCCCATGTTACTGTAGAGTCCATTTTACAGCAGAAGACATCTCTGTAACATAAATTATATGTGTAACGTAGTATAAACTCTCTCTCCCCCTCCATCTCTCTCCTTCTCTCTATTGCTATCTCTCTCCTTCTATCTCTCTGCTTCTCTATATTGCTATCTCTCTCCCCCT
Source organism: Oncorhynchus keta (assembly GCF_023373465.1). Classification (NCBI taxonomy): domain Eukaryota; kingdom Metazoa; phylum Chordata; class Actinopteri; order Salmoniformes; family Salmonidae; genus Oncorhynchus; species Oncorhynchus keta. The sequence goes on from NC_068433.1 coordinate 87,746, forward strand.
CCCCTCCATCTCTCTCCTTCTCTCTATTGCTATCTCTCTCCCCCTCCCCTCCATCTCTCTCCTTCTCTCTATTGCTATATCTCTCCTTCTCTCTATTGCTATCTCTCTCCTTCTCTCTATTGCTATCTCTCTCCCCTCCCCTCCATCTCTCTCCTTCTCTCTATTGCTATCTCTCTCCCCCTCCCCTCCATCTCTCTCCTTCTCTCTATTGCTATCTCTCTCCCCCTCCATCTATCCTTCTCTCTATTGCTATCTCTCTCCCCTCCCCTCCATCTCTCTCCTTCTCTCTATTGCTGTCTCTCTCTCCCCCTCCCCTCCATCTCTCTCTCTCCTCCCCCCCCCTCCATCTCTCTCTCTCTCTCTCTCTCTCCCTCCATCTCTCTCCCTTCTCTTTCTCTCTCTCTCTCCCCCTCCATCTCTCTCTCCTCTCTCTCTCACCCCCCTCCCCTCCATCTCTCTCCCTTCTCGTTCTCTCTCTCTCTCTCCTCTCTCTCTCTCTCTCTCTCTCTGTGTTATTAAACTCTCCCCACACTGCTCTGCCAGCTCCAATTAACTGTAATTACCAGTACGTGTGTGTGTGTCATCAATGCATGCCTGTGCGTATGTTTGTGTGTGAGCGTGTGTGTGTCATCAATTCATGCCTGTGTGTTAGCGTGTGTGTGTTAGCGTGTGTGTGTCATCAATTCATGCCTGTGTGTTAGCGTGTGTGTGCCACTTCAGGTTTTCAGGTCCCTTTAGGGAACCAGTTACTGTCACCAGCTGCTCTCAGTTCTGTTCTAGCGAGGTAAGCACCACGGCACACTACACATCACACAGTGTCTCTCTCTCACTCTCACCACACACACACACACACACCCTGCAGAGGGGTGCAGAGTGTGTCAGACTGATAGTTGGTGCAAACTAATGATAATCAGTGTAGAGGAAAGGTGTGTTCACGTCAACATTAGACCTCTGAGTCCTCTCCACACTCCCGCCACGCTGGGGGAGAGGGGGATTTAGCCGTGCTAACCTTCTAATGTAGCATCTAATGGGAGGAGAGCTGTGGGTGACTACCCCAACGTGTGTTCAGGAGCTCATTAGAATGTTCCCTTGCTGCAAGCAGAGGGATCATCTCTGTTCCTCTGGGAGAGGAGGGGAGAGAGAAGAGAATGAGACAGAAGGAGGGAGGGAGAGAGAGAGAGAGGAGGGAGGATGGAGGGAGAGAGGAGGGAGGGAGGATGGAGGGAGAGAGGAGAATGAGAGAGGAGGAGGAGGGAGGGAGAGGAGGAGGGAGGTAGAGAGGACGAGATGAGAGAGGAGGGAGGATGAGAAGGAGGGAGGGAGGAGAAGGAGGGCGGAGAGAAGGAGTGATGACAGAAGGAGGGAGAGAGGAATGAGGGAGGGAAAGAGAGGGGAGTGAGGAGGAGGGGGGAGAGAGGAGGGAGGAATGAGGGAGAGAGGATGGAGAGAGGAGGGAGGAATGAGGTAGAGGATGGAGGTAGGGAGAGAGGGGGGAAGAGGGGGGGATGAGTGAGGAGTGAGGGATGAGAAGGAGGGAGAGAGGAGTGAGGGGGGGAGAGGGGAGGGAGGGATGAGAGGAGGGGATGAGAGGGGGAGAAGAAGGGGGATTAGAGAGAGAGGGATAAGAGGGGAGGGAGGATTGAGTGAGAGAGAGGAAGGAGGGATGAGTGGGAGGGAGGATGGAGGATTGAGTGAGAGGAAGGAGGGAGGGATGAGGGAGGAGAGAGAGGGAGGCATGAAAGGGAGAGTGGAGGGAGAAATGGATGAGAGGGAGAGAGGAGGGGAGGAATGTATTTGTATTTATTATGGATCCCCATTAGTTCCTGTCAAGGCAGCAGCTACTCTTCCTGGGTTTATTATGGATCCCCATTAGTTCCTGCCAAGGCAGCAGCTACTCTTCCTGGGTTTATTATGGATCCCCATTAGTTCCTGTTAAGGCAGCAGCTACTCTTCCTGGGGTTTATTATGGATCCCCATTAGTTCCTGCCAAGGCAGCAGCTACTCTTCCTGGGGTTTATTATGGATCTCCATTAGTTCCTGCCAAGGCAGCAGCTACTCTTCCTGGGGTTTATTATAGATCCCCATTAGTTCCTGCCAAGGCAGCAGCTACTATTCCCGGGGTTTATTATGGATCCCCATTAGTTCCTGTCAAGGCAGCAGCTACTCTTCCTGGGGTTTATTATGGATCCCCATTAGTTCCTGTCAAGGCAGCAGCTACACTTCCTGGGGTTTATTATGGATCCCCATTAGTTCCTCCAAGGCAGCAGCTACTCTTCCTGGGTTTATTATGGATCCCCATTAGTTCCTGTCAAGGCAGCAAAATACATCTTCCTGGGGTTTATTATGGATATTGTGTTCCTTCCAAGGCAGCAGCTACTCTTCCTGGGGTTTATTATGGATCCCCATTAGTTCCTGCTGGCAGCAGCTACTCTTCCTGGGGTTTATTATGGATCCCCATTAGTTCCTGTCAAGGCAGCAGCTACTCTTCCTGGGGTTTATTATGGATCCCCATTAGTTCCTGTAGTCAAGGCAGCAACTACTCTTCCTGGGGTTTATTATGGATCTCCATTAGTTCCTGCCAAGGCAGCAGCTACTCTTCCTGGGTTTATTATGGATCCCCATTAGTTCCTGTCAAGGCAGCTCTATCTTCCTGGGGTTTATTATGGATCCCTCTATGTAGTACTGTGCCAAGGCAGCAGCTACTCTTCCTGGGGTTTATTATGGATCCCCATTCGTTCCATGTAAGGCAGCAGCTATCTTCCTGGGGTTTATTCCATGGATCCCCATTAGTTCCTGGGGAAGGCAGCAGCTACACTTACTGTTAAAAAAGATTACAATACATTCATTACATATTTCACAACACACTAAGTGTGTGTTCTCAGGTCCCTACTGTACTACTGTGGACATATCTCAATGTAAAATGGCTCTATGTGTACCTGTGTGTATAGTGGGTATATGTAGTCGTGGCTTCTATGTAGTACTTTGTTCCATAAGGTGTATTTTTATCTGTTTTTTAATCTGATTCTCCTGCTGCATCAGTTACCTGATGTGGAATAGAGTTCTATGTAGTCATGGCTCTATGTAGTACTGGGGAATAGAGTTCTATGTAGTCATGGCTCTATGTAGTACTGGGGAATAGAGTTCTATGTAGTCATGGCTCTATGTAGTACTGGGGAATAGAGTTCCATGTAGTCATGGCTCTATGTAGTACTGTGGAATAGAGTTCCATGTAGTCATGGCTCTATGTAGTACTGTGGAATAGAGTTCTATGTAGTCATGGCTCTATGTAGTACTGGGGAATAGAGTTCTATGTAGTCATGGCTCTATGTAGTACTGTGGAATAGAGTTCCATGTAGTCGTGGCTCTATGTAGTACTGTGGAATAGAGTTCCATGTAATCGTGGCTCTATGTAGTACTGTGGAATAGAGTTCCATGTAGTCATGGCTCTATGTAGTACTGTGGAATAGAGTTCCATGTAGTCATGGCTCTATGTAGTACTGTGGAATAGAGTTCCATGTAGTCATGGCTCTATATAGTACTGGGGAATAGAGTTCCATGTAGTCGTGGCTCTATGTAGTACTGTGGAATAGAGTTCTATGTAGTCATGGCTCTATGTAGTACTGTGGAATAGAGTTCCATGTAGTCATGGCTCTATGTAGTACTGGGGAATAGAGTTCCATGTAGTAATGGCTCTATGTAGTACTGTGGAATAGAGTTCCATGTAGTCATGGCTCTATGTAGTACTGTGGAATAGAGTTCCATGTAATCATGGCTCTATGTAGTACTGTGGAATAGAGTTCCATGTAGTCATGGCTCTATGTAGTACTGTGGAATAGAGTTCCATGTCATCGTGGCTCTATGTAGTACTGTGGAATATAGTTCCATGTAGTCATGGCTCTATGTAGTACTGTGGAATAGAGTTCCATGTAGTCATGGCTCTATGTAGTACTGTGGAATAGAGTTCCATGTCATCGTGGCTCTATGTAGTACTGTGGAATAGAGTTCCATGTAGTCATGGCTCTATGTAGTACTGTGGAATAGAGTTCCATGTAGTCATGGCTCTATGTAGTACTGTGGAATAGAGTTCCATGTAATCATGGCTCTATGTAGTACTGTGGAATAGAGTTCCATGTAGTCATGGCTCTATGTAGTACTGTGGAATAGAGTTCCATGTAGTCATGGCTCTATGTAATACTGTGGAATAGAGTTCCATGTAGTCATGTCTCTATGTAGTACTGTGGAATAGAGTTCCATGTAGTCATGGCTCTATGTAGGACTGTGGAATAGAGTTCCATGTAGTCATGGCTCTATGTAGTACTGTGGAATAGAGTTCCATGTAATCATGGCTCGATGTAGTACTGTGGAATAGAGTTCCATGTAGTCATGGCTCTATGTAGTACTGTGGAATAGAGTTCCATGTAGTCATGGCTCTATGTAGTACTGTGGAATAGAGTTCCATGTAGTCATGGCTCTATGTAGTACTGTGGAATAGAGTTCCATGTAGTCATGGCTCTATGTAGTACTGTGGAATAGAGTTCCATGTCATGGCTCTATGTAGTACTGTGGAATAGAGTTCCATGTAGTCATGGCTCTATGTAGTACTGTGGAATAGAGTTCCATGTAGTCATGGCTCTATGTAGTACTGTGGAATAGAGTTCCATGTAGTCATGGCTCTATGTAGTACTGTGGAATAGAGTTCCATGTAGTCATGGCTCTATGTAGTACTGTGGAATAGAGTTCCATGTAGTCATGGCTCTATGTAGTACTGTGGAATAGAGTTCCATGTAGTCATGGCTCTATGTAGTACTGTGGAATAGAGTTCCATGTAGTCATGGCTCTATGTAGTACTGTGGAATAGAGTTCCATGTAGTCATGGCTCTATGTAGTACTGTGGAATAGAGTTCCATGTAGTCATGGCTCTATGTAGTACTGTGGAATAGAGTTCCATGTAGTCATGGCTCTATGTAGTACTGTGGAATAGAGTTCCATGTAGTCATGGCTCTATGTAGTACTGTGGAATAGAGTTCTATGTAGTCATGGCTCTATGTAGTACTGTGCGCTTCCCATAGTCTGTTCTGGACTGGACTTGAAGAGACCTCTGGTGGCATGTCTTGTGGGGTATGTGGAATGGAGTTCTGTAGTCATGTGTGCTAGTAGTTTGGAATAGACCTCTGGTGGTATGTCTTGTGGGGTATGTATGGGTGTCTGAGCTGTGTGCCAGTAGTTTAAACAGACCTCTGGTGGTATGTCTTGTGGGGTATGTATGGGTGTCTGAGCTGTGTGTCTGAGCACGAGTTCCAATACCAAAAGCTGCACTGAAGTCTAACAAAACAGACCCCACAATCTTTTTATTATTGAAGTCGAACAAAACAGCCCCCACAATCAATATTTTTTTCTCAGTCTAACAAAACAGCCCCCACAATACTTTTGAATTTCTCTCAGCCAATCATCAGTCATCTGTGTAAGTGCTGTGCTTGTTGAGTGTCCTTCCCTATAGGTGAAATTCTGTTGTCAATTTGTTTACTGTAAAATAGCATTGTATCTGGTCAAACACATTTTTCCAGAAGTTTACTAAGGGTTGGTAGCAGGCTGGCTAGTTGGCTTTTTGAGCCAGTAAAGGGGGCTGTACTATTCTTAGGTAGCAGAATTTCTTTAGCTTCCCTCCAGGCCTGAGGGTACACACTCTCTAGTGGGCTTAAATTGAAGATGTGGAAATTACCGTCCACTCAGTAAGGTTCCATCCAAGTTGTCAGACCCCAGTGGCTTGTCATTGTTGATCGACAACAATAATTTCTTCACCTCTTTCACACTGACTTCACAGAATTAAAAAGTACAATTCTCGTCTTTCATAATTCAGTCAGATATACTTTGATGTGTAGTGTCAGTGTTTGTTGTTGGCATGTCATCCCTCAGATTGCTCATCTTGCCAATGAAAAAGTAATTAAAGTATTCAGCTTTGTGATGAATGATCCATCTGATTCTATGAATAATGGAGCTGAGTTTGCCTTTTTTTCCCCAAAATGTAATTTAAGGTGCTCCAAAGCGTTTAACTGTCATTCTTTGTCATTTATCTTCGTTTCATAGTGTAGTTTCTTCTTGTTTTCATTCAGTTTAGTCTCATGATTTGTCAACTTGCAGTTCGTTCGCCAATCGGTTGTACAGACAGACTTATTTGCCATCTCTTTGCCTCATCCCTCTCAACCAAACACTTTTTAAATTCCTCGCCAGTTCACAAGGATAAATGTTTTTACAGTCATGTTCTTAATGGGTGTTTATTAGTAACTGGGAAAAGTAGTTTCATTAATGTGTCCAGGGCAGCGTCTGGTTGCTCCTCATTACACACCACAGACCAGCAGCATCTGGTTGCTCCTCATTACACACCACAGACCAGCAGCGTCTGGTTGCTCCTCATTACTCACCACAGACCAGCAGCGTCTGGTTGCTCCTCATTACACACCACAGACCAACAGCAATCTGGTTGCTCCTCATTACACACCACAGACCAGCAGCGTCTGATTGCTCCTCATTACACACCACAGACCAGCAGCGTCTGGTTGCTCCTCATTACACACCACAGACCAGCAGCGTCTGGTTGCTCCTCATTACACCCACAGACCAGCAGCGTCTGGTTGCTCCTCATTACACACCACAGACCAACAGCGTCTGGTTGCTCCTCATTACACACCACAGACCAGCAGCGTCTGATTGCTCCTCATTACACACCACAGACCAACAGCGTCTGGTTGCTCCTCATTACACACCACAGACCAGCAGCGTCTGGTTGCTCCTCATTACAAACTACAGACCAGCAGCGTCTGGTTTTTCCTCATTACACACCACAGACCAGCAGCGTCTGGTTGCTCCTCATTACAAACTACAGACCAGCAGCGTCTGGTTGCTCCTCATTACAAACTACAGACCAGCAGCGTCTGGTTTCTCCTCATTACACACCACAGACCAGCAGCGTCTGGTTGCTCATCATTACACACCACAGACCAGCAGCGTCTGGTTGCTCCTCATTACACACCACAGACCAGCAGCGTCTGGTTGCTCCTCATTACAACCACAGACCAGCAGCGTCTGGTTGCTCCTCATTACACACCACAGACCAGCAGCGTCTGGTTGCTCCTCATTACACACCACAGACCAGCAGCGTCTGGTTGCTCCTCATTACACACCACAGACCAGCAGCGTCTGGTTGCTCCTCATTACAAACTACAGACCAGCAGCGTCTGGTTGCTCCTCATTACACACCACAGACCAGCAGCGTCTGGTTGCTCCTCATTACACACCACAGACCAGCAGCATCTGGTTGCTCCTCATTACACACCACAGACCAGCAGCGTCTGGTTGCTCCTCATTACACACCACAAACCAGCAGCGTCTGGTTGCTCCTCATTACACACCACAGACCAGCAGCGTCTGATTGCTCCTCATTACACACCACAGACCAGCAGCGTCTGGTTGCTCCTCATTACAAACTACAGACCAGCAGCGTCTGGTTGCTCCTCATTACACACCACAGACCAGCAGCGTCTGGTTGCTCCTCATTACACACCACAGACCAGCAGTGTCTGGTTGCTCCTCATTACACACCACAGACCAGCAGCGTCTGGTTGCTCCTCATTACAAACTACAGACCAGCAGCGTCTGGTTGCTCCTCATTACAAACTACAGACCAGCAGCGTCTGGTTGCTCCTCATTACACACCACAGACCAGCAGCGTCTGGTTGCTCCTCATTACACACCACAAACCAGCAGCGTCTGGTTGCTCCTCATTACACACCACAGACCAGCAGCGTCTGATTGCTCCTCATTACACACCACAGACCAGCAGCGTCTGGTTGCTCCTCATTACAAACTACAGACCAGCAGCGTCTGGTTGCTCCTCATTACACACCACAGACCAGCAGCGTCTGGTTGCTCCTCATTACACACCACAGACCAGCAGCGTCTGGTTGCTCCCCATTACACACCACAGACCAGCAGTGTCTGGTTGCTCCTCATTACTCACCACAGACCAGCAGCGTCTGGTTGCTCCTCATTACACACCACAGACTAGCAGCGTCTGGTTGCTCCTCATTACACACCACAGACCAGCAGCGTCTGGTTGCTCCTCATTACTCACCACAGACCAGCAGCGTCTGGTTGCTTCTCATTACACACCATCAAATATTATTTACATGAACAACATATGAATCACTACAAAACGTATTGTATGAGGCCCAGCCTGGCCTCTTATACACTATATTAGGCCCAGCCTGACCTCTTATACACTATATTAGGCCCAGCCTGACCTCTTATACACTATATTAGGCCCAGCCTGACCTCTTATACACTATATTAGGCCCAGCCTGACCTCTTATACACTATATTAGGCCCAGCCTGACCTCTTATACACTATATTAGGCCCAGCCTGGCCTCTTATACACTATATTAGGCCCAGCCTGACCTCTTATACACTATATTAGGCCCAGCCTGGCCTCTTATACACTATATTAGGGCCAGCCTGACCTCTTATACACTATATTAGGCCCAGCCTGGCCTCTTATACACTATATTAGGCCCAGCCTGGCCTCTTATACACTATATTAGGCCCAGCCTGGCCTCTTATACACTATATTAGGCCCAGCCTGGCCTCTTATACACTATATTAGGCCCAGCCTGACCTCTTATACACTATATTAGGCCCAGCCTGGCCTCTTATACACTATATTAGGCCCAGCCTGGCCTCTTATACACTATATTAGGCCCAGCCTGGCCTCTTATACACTATATTAGGCCCAGCCTGACCTCTTATACACTATATTAGGGCCAGCCTGACCTCTTATACACTATATTAGGCCCAGCCTGACCTCTTATACACTATATTAGGCCCAGCCTGACCTCTTATACACTATATTAGGCCCAGCCTGACCTCTTATACACTATATTAGGCCCAGCCTGACCTCTTATACACTATATTAGGCCCAGCCTGGCCTCTTATACACTATATTAGGCCCAGCCTGACCTCTTATACACTATATTAGGCCCAGCCTGACCTCTTATACACTATATTAGGCCCAGCCTGACCTCTTATACACTATATTAGGGCCAGCCTGACCTCTTATACACTATATTAGGCCCAGCCTGACCTCTTATACACTATATTAGGCCCAGCCTGACCTCTTATACACTATATTAGGCCCAGCCTGGCCTCTTATACACTATATTAGACCCAGCCTGGCCTCTTATACACTATATTAGGCCCAGCCTGGCCTCTTATACACTATATTAGGCCCAGCCTGGCCTCTTATACACTATATTAGACCCAGCCTGGCCTCTTATACACTATATTAGACCCAGCCTGGCCTCTTATACACTATATTAGGCCCAGCCTGACCTCTTATACACTATATTAGGCCCAGCCTGACCTCTTATACACTATATTAGGCCCAGCCTGACCTCTTATACACTATATTAGGCCCAGCCTGGCCTCTTATACACTATATTAGACCCAGCCTGACCTCTTATACACTATATTAGGCCCAGCCTGACCTCTTATACACTATATTAGGCCCAGCCTGGCCTCTTATACACTATATTAGGCCCAGCCTGACCTCTTATACACTATATTAGGCCCAGCCTGGCCTCTTATACACTATATTAGGCCCAGCCTGACCTCTTATACACTATATTAGGCCCAGCCTGGCCTCTTATACACTATATTAGGCCCAGCCTGGCCTCTTATACACTATATTAGGCCCAGCCTGGCCTCTTATACACTATATTAGGCCCAGCCTGGCCTCTTATACACTATATTAGGCCCAGCCTGACCTCTTATACACTATATTAGGCCCAGCCTGGCCTCTTATACACTATATTAGGCCCAGCCTGGCCTCTTATACACTATATTAGGCCCAGCCTGGCCTCTTATACACTATATTAGGCCCAGCCTGACCTCTTATACACTATATTAGGCCCAGCCTGACCTCTTATACACTATATTAGGCCCAGCCTGGCCTCTTATACACTATATTAGGCCCAGCCTGGCCTCTTATACACTATATTAGGCCCAGCCTGACCTCTTATACACTATATTAGGCCCAGCCTGACCTCTTATACACTATATTAGGCCCAGCCTGGCCTCTTATACACTATATTAGGCCCAGCCTGGCCTCTTATACACTATATTAGGCCCAGCCTGACCTCTTATACACTATATTAGGCCCAGCCTGACCTCTTATACACTATATTAGGCCCAGCCTGGCCTCTTATACACTATATTAGGCCCAGCCTGGCCTCTTATACACTATATTAGGCCCAGCCTGACCTCTTATACACTATATTAGGCCCAGCCTGGCCTCTTATACACTATATTAGGCCCAGCCTGGCCTCTTATACACTATATTAGGCCCAGCCTGGCCTCTTATACACTATATTAGGCCCAGCCTGGCCTCTTATACACTATATTAGGCCCAGCCTGGCCTCTTATACACTATATTAGGCCCAGCCTGACCTCTTATACACTATATTAGGCCCAGCCTGGCCTCTTATACACTATATTAGGCCCAGCCTGGCCTCTTATACACTATATTAGGCCCAGCCTGACCTCTTATACACTATATTAGGCCCAGCCTGGCCTCTTATACACTATATTAGGCCCAGCCTGGCCTCTTATACACTATATTAGGCCCAGCCTGACCTCTTATACACTATATTAGGCCCAGCCTGGCCTCTTATACACTATATTAGGCCCAGCCTGACCTCTTATACACTATATTAGGCCCAGCCTGACCTCTTATACACTATATTAGGCCCAGCCTGACCTCTTATACACTATATTAGGCCCAGCCTGACCTCTTATACACTATATTAGGCCCAGCCTGACCTCTTATACACTATATTAGGCCCAGCCTGGCCTCTTATACACTATATTAGGCCCAGCCTGACCTCTTATACACTATATTAGGCCCAGCCTTTGGTTTTACTAGATATGGATACTACATCCGATGGATCTGGATACAGCTTGAAAACCAATTTCTGCAGCGTTAGTAAAGATGTGATTAATACATGTTAATTTAATTCCTGTGCTGTTTGTAACTACCCTGGTAGGTTGATATCACATACATTATCAAGCATTTCACACTTTACCCAGATACTGACTGTTAACACTTGGTGGTCTATAGCAGCTTCCAGCCAGAATGGGTTTTAGGTGAGGCAGATGAACCTGTAGCCATTATTACTACAACAGTATTTAACATTATCCAGATACTGACTGTCTATAGCAGCTTCCCACCAGAATGGGCTTTAGTGGAGGCAGATGAACCTGTAGCCATATTACTTCAACAGTATTTGACATGAGATCTTCTCTAATCTTTACAGGAATGTGGTTCTGAATATAAACAGCAGCACCTCCACCTTTGGCATTCCTGTCTTTTCTGTACATGTTATAACTGTTAGGTTCTAATTTTCAGAGTAAATAACTCACGGACACTAGAGAGACCAAGTCAAATTATTCCCAGAGGGTCGATACAGCTGTACCTCAGACAAAGCTTCCCCCGAGGTGGTATTCATACCCCACTTTGGGTGGAGTCTCTTCTCGCTAAGCATGGCATAATTATTGCTTAGCAGGGAACTAAGTGATATGAGCCTTCAACAGTTTCTCCCCTTATCAGTACTGTCACATGCAATCGTGTTCCCTGCGTCAGCCCCTCCCAAGCTTCATTATGGTACCCCTCATGTCTCTTACCAGTCTCTATTCCCACTGGTCCGTATTCTAACAATCCAGTCTCTATTCCCACTGGTCCGTATTCTAACAGTCCAGTCTCTATTCCCACTGGTCAGTATTCTAACAGTATTCTAACAGTCCAGTCTCTATTCCCACTGGTCAGTATTCTAACAGTCCAGTCTCTATTCCCACTGGCCAGTATTCTAACAGTCCAGTCTCTATTCCCACTGGTCAGTATTCTAACAGTCCAGTCTCTATTCCCAGGTCAGTATTCTAACAGTCCAGTCCAGTATCTATTCCCAGCTGGTCAGTATTCTAACAGTATTCTAACTGTCCAGTCTCTATTCCCACTGGTACACTATTCTAACAGTCCAGTCTCTATTCCCACTGGCCAGTATTAACAGTCCAGCCTGGCCTCTTATCAGTATTCTAACAGTCCAGCCTGACCTCTTATACAGTATTCTAACAGTCCAGTCCAGTCTCTATTCACTGGTCAGTATTCTAACAGTATTCTAACTGTCCAGCCTGGCCTCTATTCCCACTGGTAGTATTCTAACAGTCCAGTCTCTATTCCCACTGGCCAGTATATTAGTCCAGCCTCTATTCCCACTGGTCATATTTAACAGTCCAGCCTATTCCCACTGGTCAGTATTCTAACAGTCCAGTCTCCTCTTCCCACACTGGTAAGAATTCCAGTACAGTCTCTATTCACTGGTCAGTATTCTAACAGTCCAGTCTCTATTCCACTGGTCAGTATTCCCAGTCCAGTCTCTATTCCACTGGTCAGTATTCTAACAGTCCAGTCTCTATTCCCACTGGTCAGTATTCTAACAGTCCAGTCTCTATTCCCACTGGTCAGTATTCTAGAGTCCAGCCTATTCCCACTGGTACACTATTCTAACAGTCCAGTCTCTATTCCCACTGGTCAGTATTCCAACAGTCCAGTCTCTATTCCCACTGGTCCATATTCTAACAGTCCAGTCTCTATTCCCACTGGTCAGTATTCTAACAGTCCAGTCTCTGGCCCACTGGTCAGTATTCTAACAGTCCAGTCTCTATTCCCACTGGTCAGTATTCTAACAGTATTCTAAAAGTCCAGTCTCTATTCCCACTGGTCAGCATTCTGACCAGTCTATATACCCACTGGTCAGAATTCTAAAAGTCCAGTCTTTATTCCCACTGGTCAGTATTTAACAGTCCAGCCTGGCCCCACTGGCCAGTATTCTAACAGTCCAGCTCTATTCCTCTGGTCAGTATTCTAACAGTATTCTAAAAGTCCAGTCTCTATTCCCACTGGTCAGCATTCTAACAGTCCAGTCTATATTCCCACTGGTCAGAATTCTAAAGTCCAGTCTTTATTCCCACTGGTCAGTATTTAACCCAGTCCTATTCCCACTGGCCAGTATTCTAACAGTCCAGTCTCTATTCCCACTGGTCAGTATTCTAACAGTCCAGCCTGGCCTCTACACTATATCTATTCCCACTGGCCAGTATTCTAACAGTCCAGTCTCTATTCCCACTGGTCAGTATTCTAACAGTCCAGTCTCTATTCCCAGCCTGGCCAGTATTCTATACAGTCCAGTATCTATTCCCAGCTGGCCTCTCTAACAGTCCAGTCTCTATTCCCAGCTGGTCAGTATTCTAACAGTCCAGTCTCTATTCCCAGCTGGTCAGTATTCTAACAGTCCAGTCTTTATTCCCACCTGGTCAGTCTTATAACAGTCCAGTCTCATTCCCACTGGCCATACACTCTAACAGTCCCAGTCCTGGCCCACTGGTCAGTATTCTAACAGTCCAGTCTCTATTCCCACTGGTCAGTATTCTAACAGTCCAGTCTCTATTCCCACTGGTCCGTATTTTAACAGTCCCGTATCTATTCCCACTGGTCAGTATTCTAACAGTATTTAAAAGTCCAGCCTATTCCCACTGGTCAGTATTCTAACAGTCCAGTCTCTATTCCCACTGGTCAGTATTTTAACAGTCCCGTCTCTATTCCCACTGGTCAGTATTCTAAGAGTCCAGTCTCTATTCCCACTGGTCATATTCTAACAGTCCAGTCCCTATTCCCACTGGTCAGTATTCTAACAGTATTTAAAAGTCCAGCCTATTCCCACTGGTCAGCATTCTAACAGTCCAGTCTATATTCCCACTGGTCAGCCTTCTAAAAGTCCAGTCTTATACACTGGTCAGTATTTAACAGTCCAGTCTCTATTCCCACTGGTCCGTATATTAACAGTCCTGTCTCTATTCACTGGTCAGTATTCTAGAGCCCAGCCTGACCCACTGGTCACTATTCTAACAGTCCAGCCTATTCCCACTGGTCCATATTCTAACCCAGCCTGACCTCTATTCCCACTGGTCAGTATTCTAACAGTCCAGTCTCTATTCCCACTGGTACACTATTCTAAAAGCCTGTCCTCTTATTCCCACTGGTCAGTATTCTAACAGTATTCTAAAAGTCCAGTCTCTATTCCCACTGGTCAGCATTCTAACAGTCCAGTCTCCTCTTCCCACTGGTCAGAATTAGGCCCAGCCTCCTCTATTACACTGGTCAGTATTTAGCCTGACCTCTTATTCACTAGTATTCTAACCCAGCTTTATTCCCACTGGTACACTATATTAACAGTCCCAGTCTCTATTCCCACTGGTCACTATTCTAAGAGTCCAGCCTGGCCTCTGGTACACTATATTAACAGTCCAGTCTCTATTCCACTATCAGTATTCCCAGCCTGTCCTCTTATACACTATATTCTAAGAGTCCAGCCTGGCCTCTGGTACACTATATTAACAGTCCAGCCTGATTCCTCTGGTCATACACAGTCCAGTCTCTATTCCCAGCTGGTCAGTATTATACACCCTATTAGGCCACTGGTCAGTATTCTAACAGTCCAGTCTCTATTCCCACTGGTCAGTATTCCAACAGTCCAGTCTCTATTCCCACTGGTCATTATTCCCAGCCAGGCCTCTATTCCCACTGGTCAGTATTCCCAGCCTGGCTCTCTTCCCACTGGTCATATTCTAAGAGTCCAGTCCTGGCCTCTGGTACAGTATATTAGAGTCCAGCCTGGCCCACTGGTCATACACTATAGTCCCTATTCCCACTGGTCAGTATTCTAGCCAGTCTCTATTCCACTGGTCAGTATTCCAACAGTCCAGTCTCTATTCCCACTGGTCAGTATTCTAAGAGTCCAGCCTGGCCCACTGGTCACTATTCTAACAGTCCAGTCTCTATACACTGGTCAGTATTCCAACAGTCCAGTCTCTTTCCACTATCAGTATTCTAAGAGTCCAGCCTGGCCTCTTATCAGTATATTAACAGCCTGTCCTCTATTCCCACTGGTCAGTATTCCAACAGTCCAGTCCTCTATTCACTACTGGTCCAGCCTAACAGTCCAGTCTCTATTCCCACTGGTCAGTATTCTAACAGTCCAGTCTCTATTCCCACTGGTCAGTATATCTAACAGTCCAGTCTCTATTCCCACTGGTCATATTCACTATATCTAAAAGTCCAGCCTGGCCCACTGGTCACATTCTAACAGTCCAGCTATATTCCCACTGGTCATACACTAAAAGTCCAGTCCTTATTCCCACTGGTACAGTATATTAGGCCCAGCCTCTATTCCCTTATACACTATATTAGTCCAGCCTGATTCCCACTTATACAACAGTATTCTAAAAGTCCAGTCCTGATTCCCACTGGTCAGCATTCTAACAGTCCAGTCTATATTCCACTGGTCAGAAGGCCCAGCCTGACCTTTATTCACTGGTCATATTTAACCCAGCCTGGCCTCTGGCCACTATTCTAACAGTCCAGTCTGACCCACTGGTCACATTCTAATTAGTCCAGCCTGATTCCCACTGGCCATATTCTAACAGTCCAGCCTGATTCCCACTGGTCGTATTCTAACAGTCCAGTCCAGCCTGATTCCCACTTATACACAGTATTCTAAAAGTCCAGCCTCTATTCCCACTGGTATACACTATATTAGGCCCAGCCTGGTCAGTATTCTACACAGTATTCTAAAAGTTAGTCTCAGCCCACTGGTCAGTATTCTATACACTATATCTAAAAGTCCCAGCCTGGCCTCTGGTCATACTAACAGTCCAGTCTCTATTCCCACTGGTCAGTATTCTATACACTATATTAGGTCCAGCTCTATTCCCACTGGTACACTATTCTAACAGTCCAGTCTCTATTACACTGGTCAGTATTCTAACAGCCTGGCCTCTTATACACTAGTATCTATTCCCAGCCTGGCCTCTTATACACAGTATTCTAAAAGTCCAGCCTGGCCTCTTATACACTATATTAACAGTCCAGCCTGGCCTCTGGTATACACTAGTATTAAACCCAGCCTGTCTTTATTCACTGGTCACTATTTAGACAGGCCCTCTATTCCTGGTCAGTATTCTAACAGTCCAGTCCAGTCTCTATTCCACTATAGTAGGCCCAGCCTGGCCTCTTATACACTATATTAGGCCCAGCCTGGCCTCTTATACACTATATCTAAAAGTCCAGCCTGGCCTCTGGTACATTCTATATTAGTCCCAGCCTATATTCCCACTGGTAGCACTATATTAGGCCCAGCCTATTCCCACTGGTCATATTCAACAGTATATCTAAAAGTCCAGTCTTTATTCCCACTGGTCATACAACTAGTATTAGGCCCAGCCTGGTCCTCTTTTAACAGTCCTATCTAGATTCCCAGCCTGGCCTATTCTAACAGTATTCTAAAGCCCAGCCTCTATTCCTCTTATACTACTAGTATTCTAAAAGTCCAGCTCTATTCCTCTTATACATTCTAACAGTATTCTAAAAGTCCAGTCTCTATTCCCACTGGTCAGCATTCTAACAGTCCAGTCTGATTCCTCTTATACACTATATTAAAAGTCCAGCCTTTATTCCCACTGGTACACTATATTAACAGTCCAGCCTGATTCCTCTGGTATATTCACAGTATATTAAAAGTCCAGCCTGATTCCTCTGGTATACACTATATTCTAAAAGTCCAGCCTGATTCCTCTGGTCACATTCTAACAGTCCAGTCTCTATTCCCAGCCTGGTCAGTATTCTAACAGTATTCTAAAAGTCCAGCTCTGACCTCTTATACAACAGTATTATATTCCCAGCCTGGTCAGAATCTAAAAGTACACTTTATTCCCACTGGTCAGTATTTTAACAGTCCTCACCTCTTATACACTATATTAGGCCCAGCCTGACCTCTTATACACTATATTAGGTCCCAGCCTGGCCTCTGGTATACACTATATTAGGCCCATTCTAAAGTCCAGTCTCTATTCACTATATTTTAACAGCCTGTCTCTATTCCACTATATTAGGCCCAGCCTGATTCCTCTGGTCATATTCACTATATTAGGCCCAGCCTGGTCTCTTATACAGTCCAGTATTAGGCCCAGCCTGGCCTCTTATTCACAGTATATTAGGTCCCAGCCTGACCTCTTATACACTAACAGTATTAGGCCCAGCCTGACCTCTTATACACTATATTAGGCCCAGCCTGGTCAGTTTACTAACAGTGGAGTCTCTATCCCACTGGATCCGGATAACAGCCTGAAAACTCTATTTCCAGCGTTAGTATTCTAAGATCCAGTGATTAATCCCATGTTAATTCTAATTCCTGTGCTGTTTGTCCCACTGGTCCATATATCTAACAGTCCATTATTCCCAGGTCATTTCTAACAGTCCAGTCTCTATTCCCACTGTTAATTTAATTCCTGTGGTCTAAAAGCAGTCTCTATTCCCACTGGTCAGTATTCTAACAGTATTCTAAAAGTCCAGAATGGGCTTTATTCCTGTGCCATATGAACCTGTCCAGTCTCTATTCCCACTTCAACAGTATTCTAACATTATCCAGATACTGACTGTTAACACTTGGTCAGTCTATAGCAGCTTCCCACCTGAATTCTAACAGGCTTTTCCCACTGGTCAGATGAACCTGTAGCCATATCACTTCAACAGTATTTGACATGAGATCTTCTCTAATCTTTACAGGAATGTGGTTCTGAATATAAACAGTCAGCACCTCCACCTTTGGCATTCCTGTCTTTTCTGTACATGTTATAACTGGTAGGTTCTAATTTTCCAGTAAATAACCCACTGGTCAGTATTCTAACAGTCCAGTCTCTATTCCCACTGGTCAGTATTCTAACAGTCCAGTCTCTATTCCCACTGGTACAGTATTCTAACAGTCAAGTCTCTATTCCCACTGGTCAGTATTCTAACAGTCCAAGTCTCTATTCCCTGGTGGTATTCTAACAGTCCAGTCTTTTCCCACTGGTGGAGTATTCTAACAGTCCAGTGGCATAATTATTGCTTAGTCAGTATTCTAACATGATATGAGCAGTCAACAGTTTCTATTCCTTGGTCAGTACTTCTAACATGCAATCGTGTTCCCACTGGTCAGCCCCTAACCCAAGTCTCTCATTCCCATGGTCAGTATGTCTAACTTACCAGTCTCTATTCCCTATGGTCCGTATTCTAACAGTCCAGTCTCTATTCCCACTGGTCAGTATTCTAACAGTCCAGTCTCTATTCCCACTGGTCAGTATTCTAACAGTCCAGTCTCTATTCCCACTGGTCAGTATTCTAACAGTCCAGTCTCTAGTCCAGTCTCTATTCTATCTGGTCAGTCTCTATTCCCACTGGTCAGTATTCTAACAGTCCAGTCTCTATTCCCACTGGTCAGTATTCTAACAGTCCAGTCTCTATTCCCACTGGTCAGTATTCTAACAGTCCAGTCTCTATTCCCACTGGTCAGTATTCTAACAGTCCAGTCTCTATTCCCACTGGTCAGTATTCTAACAGTATTCTAACAGTCCAGTCTCTATTCCCACTGGTCAGTATTCTAACAGTCCAGTCTCTATTCCCACTGGTCAGTATTCTAACAGTCCAGTCTCTATTCCCACTGGTCCGTATTCTAACAGTCCAGTCTCTATTCCCACTGGTCAGTATTCTAACAGTCCAGTCTCTATTCCCACTGGTCAGTATTCTAACAGTCCAGTCTCTATTCCCACTGGTCAGTATTCTAACAGTCCAGTCTCTATTCCCACTGGTCAGTATTCTAACAGTCCAGTCTCTATTCCCACTGGTCAGTATTCTAACAGTCCAGTCTCTATTCCCACTGGTCAGTATTCTAACAGTCCAGTCCAGTCTATTCCCACTGGTCAGTATTCTAACAGTCCAGTCTCTATTCCCACTGGTCAGTATTCTAACAGTCCAGTCTCTATTCCCACTGGTCAGTATTCTAACAGTCCAGTCTCTATTCCCACTGGTCAGTATTCTAACAGTCCAGTCTCTATTCCCACTGGTCAGTATTCTAACAGTCCAGTCCAGTCTCTATTCCCACTGGTCAGTATTCTAACAGTCCAGTCCAGTCTCTATTCCCACTGGTCAGTATTCTAACAGTCCAGTCCAGTCTCTATTCCCACTGGTCAGTATTCTAACAGTCCAGTCTCTATTCCCACTGGTCAGTATTCTAACAGTCCAGTCTCTATTCCCACTGGTCAGTATTCTAACAGTCCAGTCTCTATTCCCACTGGTCAGTATTCTAACAGTCCAGTCAAGTCTCTATTCCCACTGGTCAGTATTCTAACAGTCCAGTCTCTATTCCCACTGGTCAGTATTCTAACAGTCCAGTCTCTATTCCCACTGGTCAGTATTCTAACAGTCCAGTCTCTATTCCCACTGGTCAGTATTCTAACAGTCCAGTCTCTATTCCCACTGGTCAGTATTCTAACAGTCCAGTCTCTATTCCCACTGGTCAGTATTCTAACAGTCCAGTCTCTATTCCCACTGGTCAGTATTCTAACAGTCCAGTCTCTATTCCCACTGGTCAGTATTCTAACAGTCCAGTCTCTATTCCCACTGGTCAGTATTCTAACAGTCCAGTCTCTATTCCCACTGGTCAGTATTCTAACAGTCCAGTCTCTATTCCCACTGGTCAGTATTCTAACAGTCCAGTCTCTATTCCCACTGGTCAGTATTCTAACAGTCCAGTCTCTATTCCCACTGGTCAGTATTCTAACAGTCCAGTCTCTATTCCCACTGGTCAGTATTCTAACAGTCCAGTCTCTATTCCCACTGGTCAGTATTCTAACAGTCCAGTCCAGTCTCTATTCCCACTGGTCAGTATTCTAACAGTCCAGTCTCTATTCCCACTGGTCAGTATTCTAACAGTCCAGTCTCTATTCCCACTGGTCAGTATTCTAACAGTCCAGTCTCTATTCCCACTGGTCAGTATTCTAACAGTCCAGTCTCTATTCCCACTGGTCAGTATTCTAACAGTGTGTTTCCTTATCTCCTCAGAGTCCTCCCTCGGTGCCCAGTGGAGAAGCTTTCAGATGGTTCTTCTAGATGTCAGACCACAAGCTCACTCCAAATGTGACCACAACCTCACTCCAATATGACCACAACCTCACTCCAAATGTGACCACAACCTCACTCCAATATGACCACAACCTCACTCCAAATGTGACCACAACCTCACTCCAATGTGACCACAACCTCACTCCAAATGTGACCACAACCTCACTCCAATGTGACCACAACCTCACTCCAATGTGACCACAACCTCACTCCAAATGTGACCACAACCTCACTCCAAATGTGACCACAACCTCACTCCAAATGTGACCACAACCTCACTCCAAATGTGACCACAACCTCACTCCAAATGTGACCACAACCTCACTCCAATATGACCACAACCTCACTCCAATGTGACCACAACCTCACTCCAAATGTGACCACAACCTCACTCCAATGTGACCACAACCTCACTCCAATGTGACCACAACCTCACTCCAAATGTGACCACAACCTCACTCCAATGTGACCACAACCTCACTCCAATGTGACCACAACCTCACTCCAAATGTGACCACAACCTCACTCCAATGTGACCACAACCTCACTCCAATGTGACCACAACCTCACTCCAATGTGACCACAACCACACCACAACCTCACTCCAATGTGACCACAACCTCACTCCAATGTGACCACAAGCTCACAACCTCACTCCAATGTGACCACAAGCTCACTCCAAATGTGACCACAACCTCACTCCAATGTGACCACAACCTCACTCCAATGTGACCACAACCTCACTCCAATGTGACCACAACCTCACTCCAATGTGACCACAACCTCACTCCAATGTGACCACAACCTCACTCCAAATGTGACCACAACCTCACTCCAAATGTGAC
Organism: Oncorhynchus keta; assembly: GCF_023373465.1. NCBI lineage: Eukaryota > Metazoa > Chordata > Actinopteri > Salmoniformes > Salmonidae > Oncorhynchus > Oncorhynchus keta. The sequence continues at coordinate 108,687 of NC_068433.1, forward strand.
CACAACCTCACTCCAATGTGACCACAACCTCACTCCAATGTGACCACAACCTCACTCCAACATGACCACATTGGCACTTCTTCCCCTCCTCACTCAGACAGACAGAGCTCTTATACCTCCAAAACCATACCCAACTTGAAGACTTTACAGTCAGTGGTCTAACCACGGTTGAATAGTGTGGTCTAACCACGGTTGAATAGTGTGATCTAACCACGGTTGAATAGTGTGGTCCAACCACGGTTGAATAGTGTGGTCTAACCACGGTTGAATAGTGTGATCTAACCACGGTTGAATAGTGTGGTCTAACCACGGTTGAATAGTGTGGTCTAACCACGGTTGAATAGTGTGGTCTAACCACGGTTGAATAGTGTGGTCTAACCACGGTTGAATAGTGTGGTCTAACCACGGTTGAATAGTGTGGTCTAACCACGGTTGAATAGTGTGGTCTAACCACGGTTGAATAGTGTGGTCTAACCACGGTTGAATAGTGTGGTCTAACCACGGTTGAATAGTGTGGTCTAACCACGGTTGAATAGTGTGGTCTAACCACGGTTGAATAGTGTGGTCTAACCACGGTTGAATAGTGTGGTCTAACCACGGTTGAATAGTGTGGTCTAACCACGGTTGAATAGTGTGGTCTAACCACGGTTGAATAGTGTGGTCTAACCACGGTTGAATAGTGTGGTCTAACCACGGTTGAATAGTGTGGTCTAACCACGGTTGAATAGTGTGATAGGTGAATAGTGTGGTCTAACCACAGTTGAATAGTGTGGTCTAACCACGGTTGAATAGTGTGGTCTAACCACGGTTGAATAGTGTGGTCTAACCACGGTTGAATAGTGTGGTCTAACCACGGTCGGATAGTGTGGTCTAACCATACTAACCAGTGAATAGTGTGGTCTACTTGAATAGTGTGGTCTAACCACGGTTGAATAGTGTGGTCTAACCATTGAATAGTGTGGTCTAACAGTGAATAGTGTGGACTACACTACTACCATACTACAGTGGACTACACTACTACCATACTGCTACAGTGGACTACACTACTAGTATACTAGTGGACTACACTACTACTATACTACTACTATACTATAGTGGACTACCACTACTATACTACAGTGGACTACACTACTACTATACTACAGTGGACTACACTACTACTATACTACAGTGGACTACACTACTACTATACTACAGTGGACTACACTACTACTATACTACAGTGGACTACACTACTACTATACTACAGTGGACTACACTACTACTATACTACAGTGGACTACACTACTACTATACTACAGTGGACTATACTACTACTATACTACAGTGGACTACACTACTACTATACTACAGTGGACTACACTACTACTATACTACAGTGGACTACACTACTACTATACTACAGTGGACTACACTACTACTATACTACAGTGGACTATACTACTACTATACTACAGTGGACTACACTACTACTATACTACAGTGGACTACACTACTACTATACTACAGTGGACTACACTACTACTACTATACTACAGTGGACTATACCACTACTATACTACAGTATACACTACAGTGGACTACACTACTAGTATACTAGTGGACTACACTACTACTATACTACAGTGGACTACACTACTAGTATACTAGTGGACTACACTACTACTACTACAGTGGACTACACTACTAGTATACTAGTGGACTACACTACTACTATACTACAGTGGACTACACTACTACTATACTAGTGGACTACACTACTGCTATACTACTACTATACTACATTGGACTACACTACTACCATACTACAGTGGACTACACTACTACCATACTACAGTGGACTACACTACTACTATACTATAGTGGACTATACTACTACCACTGCTATACTACAGTGGACTACACTACTACTATACTATAGTGGACTATACTACTACCACTGCTATACTACAGCGGACTATACTACTACTATACTATAGTGGACTACACTACTACTATACTACAGTGGACTACACTACTAGTATACTAGTGGACTACACTACTACTACTGCTATACTACAGTGGACTATACTACTACTATACTATAGTGGACTACACTACTACTATACTACAGTGGACTACACTACTCGTATACTATAGTGGACTACACTACTACTATACTACACTACTACTATACTACAGTGGACTACACTAGTAGTATACTAGTGGACTACACTACTACCACAACTACTATATTACAGTGGGCTACACTACTACTACTATACTACAGTGGACTACACTACTACTACTATACTACACCACTATTACTACTACTATACTACAGTGAACTAGACTACTACTATACTACAGTGGACTACACTACTACTATACTACAGTGGACTACACTACTACTGCTATACTACAGTGGGCTACACTACTACTATACTGGTGAACTACACTACTACTATACTACAGTGGACTACACTACTACTACTACTACTATACTACAGTGGACTACACTACTACTATACTACAGTGGACTACACTACTACTACTACTACTATACTACAGTGGACTACACTACTACTATACTAGTGGACTACACTACTACTATACTACAGTGGACTACACTACTACTATACTACAGTGGACTACACTACTACTATACTGCTATACTACAGTGGACTACACTACTACTACTACTACTATACTACAGTGGACTACACTACTACTATACTGGTGAACTACACTACTACTATACTACAGTGGACTACACTACTACTATACTACAGTGGACTACACTACTACTACTACTACTATACTACAGTGGACTACACTACTACTATACTACAGTGGACTACACTACTACTACTACTACTATACTACAGTGGACTACACTACTACTATACTACAGTGGACTACACTACTACTATACTACACTGGACTACACTACTACTATACTACAGTGGACTATACTACTACTACTACTGCTATACTACAGTGGACTATACTACTACTACTGCTATACTACAGTACACTACCACTGTAGTATACTACTACTATACTAGTGGACTACACTGCTACTATACTACAGAGGACTACACTGCTACTACTATACTACAGTGGACTACACTACTACTATACCAGTGGACTACACTACTACTGTACTAGTGGACTACACTACTACTATACTACAGTGGACTACGCTACTACTATACTAGTGGACTACACTACTACTATACTACAGTGGACTACACTACTACTATACTACAGTGGACTACACTACTACTACTACTACAGTGGACAACACTACTACTATACCAGTGGACTACACTACTACTGTACTAGTGGACTACACTACTACTATACTACAGTGGACTACACTACTACTATACTACAGTGGACTACACTACTACTATACTACAGTGGACTACACTACTATTACTACTGCTATACTACAGTGGACTACACTACTACTATACTAGTGGACTACACTACTACTATACTACAGTGGACTACACTACTACTATACTACAGTGGACTACACTACTACTATACTACAGTGGACTACACTACTACTATACTACAGTGGACTACACTACTACTATACTACAGTGGACTACACTACTACTATACTACAGTGGACTACACTACTATTACTACTGCTATACTACAGTGGACTACACTACTACTATACTACAGTGGACTACACTACTACTATACTACAGTGGACTACACTACTACTATACTAGTGGACTACACTACTACTATACTAGTGGACTACACTACTACTATACTACAGTGGACTACACTACTACTATACTACAGTGGACTACACTACTACTGCTATACTACAGTGGACTACACTACTACTATACTAGTGGACTACACTACTACTATACTACAGTGGACTACACTACTACTATACTACAGTGGACTACACTACTACTATACTACAGTGGACTACACTACTACTATACTACAGTGGACTACACTACTACTATACTACAGTGGACTACACTACTACTATACTACACTGGACTACACTACTACTATACTATAGTGGACTACACTACTACTATACTACAGTGGACTATACTACTACTACTGCTATACTACAGTGGACTACACTACTACTATACTACAGTGGACTATAATACTACTACTGCTATACTACAGTGGACTATACTACTACTATACTACAGTGGACTATAATACTACTACTGCTATACTACAGTGGACTATACTACTACTACTGCTATACTACAGTACACTACCAGTGTAGTATACTACTACTATACTAGTGGACTACACTACTACTATACTACAGAGGACTACACTGCTACTACTATACTACAGTGGACTACACTACTACTATACTAGTGTACTACACTACTACTATACTACGTGGACTACACTACTACTATACTACAGTGGACTACACTACTACTATACTACAGTGGACTATACTACTACTATACTACAGTGGACTACACTACTACTATACTACAGTGGACTATACTACTACTATACTACACTACTACTATACTACAGTGGACTATACTACTAATACTACTGCTATACTACAGTGGACTACACTACTACTATACTAGTGTACTACACTACTACTATACTACGGTGGACTACACTACTACTATACTACAGTGGACTACACAACTACTATACTACAGTGGACTACACTACTGGACTACACTACTGCTATACTACACTGGACTACACAACTACTATACTACAGTGGACTACACTACTACTATACTACACAACTACTATACTACAGTGGACTACACTACCACTACTATACTACAGTGGACTACACTACTACTATACTACACTGGACTACACAACTACTATACTACACTGGACTACACTACCACTACTATACTAGTGGACTACACTACTACTATACTACAGTGGACTACACTACTACTATACTACATTTACATTTAAGTCATTTAGCAGACGCTCTTATCCAGAGCGACTACAGTGGACTACCCTACTACAGTGGACTACACTACTACTATACTAGTGGACTACACTACTACTATACTACAGTGGACTACACTGCTACTACTACTACTACTACTACTACTGTGGACTACACTACTACTACTACTACTACTACTACTATACTACATTTGACTACACTACTACTACTACTACTACTACTACTACTATACTACAGTGGGCTACACTACTACTATACTACAGTGGACTACACTACTACTACTATACTACAGTGGACTACACTACTACTACTACTAGACTACACTACTACTATACTACAGTGGACTACACTAGTAGTATACTTGTGGACTACACTACTACCACAACTACTACTACTACTACTACTACTACTACTACTACTATACTACAGTACTACAGTGGACTACTACTACTACTATACTACAGTGGACTACACTACTACTACTACTACTACTACTATACTACAGTGGACTACACTACTACTACTACTACTATACTACCGTGGACTACACTACTACTACTACTACTACTACTACTTCTACTACTACTACTAGTACTACTACTACTACTACTACTACTACTACTACTACTACTATACTACAGTGGACTACACTACTACTACTACTACTACTACTACTACTACTACTACTACTACAGTGGACTACACTACTACTACTACTACTACTACTACTACTACTACTATACTACAGTGGACTACTACTACTACTACTACTACTACTACTACTACTACTACTACTACTACTACTACTACCACTACTACTACTACTACTACTACTACTACTAGTACTACTACTACTACTACTACTACTACTACTACTACTACTACTACTACTACTAGTACTACTACTGTACTAGTACTAGTACTACTACTACCACTACTACTACTACTACTACTACTACTACTACTACTACTACTACTACTACTACTACTACTACTACTACTACTACTACTACTACTACTACTACTACTACTACTACTACTACTACTACTACTACTACTACTACTACTACTACTACTACTACTACTACTACTACTACTACTACTACTACTACTACTACTACTACTACTACTACTACTACTACTACTACTACTACTACTACTACTACTACTACTACTACTACTACCAGGACTTCTCCCTATGTGAAACTATGGATCTTTATTGCCTCACCTCTCTCTCCACTCCAGACCGTTCTGGCCAATACCAGGGCGAACCAGGTACAAAACCAGGACGAACCAGGTCCCATACCAGGACAATACCAGGGTGAACCAGGTACAAAACCAGGACAATACCAGGGAGAACCAGGTCCAAAACCAGGACAATACCAGGGTGAACCGTTGCACCATCATTTAACTCAACCATGGATGATGTTATCATGGATTATAACAAGGATTATTTTTGGAACTCTGAAGACAATCATTGTTCGACCACAACTAACTGACTGGCAAAGCAACAGAACTTTAGAACTCAAGAAGGTTCCGCTCATTTCCTCATGTTCCAAGAGGAGTACAACTACAGAGCCGTCTAGAATCATCACATAATATTCCAGAACTATTTTGTTAGAATTTTTATCCCAATGGTTGAACTCAACTATCACTATAGCTTTGACCAATTCCCAGAAGATTGTAAGACCCTGGTTAATGAAGTATTAGACAAAGCCCCCAGTCTGCAATAAATCAATCCATTATTCAGAGTACTCTGAAGTAAAAAAAAATGCAAACACAGTCATTTTATAACTCCCACATACACACACACAGTTTATCACTTTTCTACCAGCCTGGCAGTTTCTAGCTGTTCCTCTCCTCCCTAGATTAGAGGGGCCTTGCAAGGGCCCTCTTTCCTGTTGTCAGTTTTCAGAGTTATAACAACTCGACAGTTCAGTTGGCCTTGAATGTCTCAACTCTACCCAGCTCATATTGCGAAATAGTAACACAGTGGTCTAGTCACACACATTATGGAATTATTACTCTAACACATTTCATACAATTACATGATTTCAGGGTGGAATCCTTTAGTCATTACTTTAAACATATCAATTCCTTTATCACTATATTGTGCACTACTTTTGAATTTTGCATATAGTGCATTATATAGTATATTACTTTGAAAGTAGTACATTATATAGAGAATAATAGGGTGCCATTTTGGTACCCTTTTCGTTGAATAAGCTCCTCCTCTCTAAACTGTCTGGGACCTTTTTCATTGAATAAGCTCCTCCTCTCTAAACTGTCTGGGACCCTTTTTGTTGAATAAGCTCCTCCTCTCTAAACTGTCTGGGACCCTTTTCCTTGAATAAGCTCCTCCTCTCTAAACTGTCTGGGACCCTTTTTGTTGAATAAGCCCCTCCTCTCTAAACTGTCTGGGACCATTTTCATTGAATAAGCTCCTCCTCTCTAAACTGTCTGGGACCCTTTTCCTTGAATAAGCTCCTCCTCTCTAAACTGTCTGGGACCCTTTTCCTTGAATAAGCCCCTCCTCTCTAAACTGTCTGGGACCCTTTTTGTTGAATAAGCTCCTCCTCTCTAAACTGTCTGGGACCCTTTTTGTTGAATAAGCTCCTCCTCTCTAAACTGTCTGGGACCCTTTTCATGGAATAAGCCCTTTTCTAAACTGTCTGAATAAGCCCCTCCCTCCTCCTCTGGGACCCTTTTTGTTGAATAAGCTCCTCCTCTCTAAACTGTCTGGGACCCTTTTCATGGAATAAGCTCCTCCTCTCTAAACTGTCTGGGACCCTTTTTGTTGAATAAGCTCCTCCTCTCTAAACTGTCTGGGACCCTTTTCATGGAATAAGCTCCTCTTCTCTAAACTGTCTGGGACCCTTTTTGTTGAATAAGCTCCTCCTCTCTAAACTGTCTGGGACCCTTTTCATGGAATAAGCTCCTCCTCTCTAAACTGTCTGGGACCCTTTTCCTTGAATAAGCTCCTCCTCTCTAAACTGTCTGGGACCATTTTCATTGAATAAGCCCCTCCTCTCTAAACTGTCTGGGACCCTTTTCCTTGAATAAGCTCCTCCTCTCTAAACTGTCTGGGACCCTTTTCATTGAATAAGCTCCTCCTCTCTAAACTGTCTGTCGCATGGATAATAACGTGTTTTGGTTCCAAAGCATTTGTATATTAACGTTGTGATTCCTCCATGTGTCGAGTAATAAAACAGTTTGAAATAATCTGTGTGTGTGTGTGTGTGTTTTTGGTGTGTGTGTGTGTGTGTGTGTGTGTGTGTGTGTGTGTGTGTGTGTGTGTGTGTGTGTGTGTGTGTGTGTGTGTGTGTGTGTGTGTGTGTGTGTGTGTGTGTGTGTGTGTGTGTGTGTGTGTGTGTGTGTCTGTACACATGTGTTTGTGAATATGTAGTGTGTGTGTTGTTATAATGTACAAATGTGTTTGTGAATATGTAGTTAATTATTTATTAAAGGTATTTTACATATCAGTTACCCACGTCATATGTTCCAGCAGTCTGTCAGGCCACGACGTGTCACTCCTCTCCTGGCAACCATCGTTAGGCACACCTGCTCCCCATCGTTAGGCACACCTGCTCCCCCTCCGGACGCTGGACGTCGCTGGTCTTATAAACCACCGGTCCTGGCAACCATCGTTAGGCACACCTGCTCCTTCCTCCGGATGGACGTTAGGTCTTCTAACCACCTGCTCCTGGCAACCATCGTTAGGCACACCTGCTCCCCATCGTTAGGCACACCTGCTCCTTCCCTCCGGACGCTGGGCAACCACCTGCTGGCAACCATCGTTAGGCACACCTGCTCCCCCTCCGGACGCTGGACGTTGGTCTTCTAACCACCGCCTGGCAACCATCGTTAGGCACACCTGCTCCTTCCCTCCGGACGCTGGACGTCGCTGGTCTTCTAACCACCGGTCCTGGCAACCATCGTTAGGCACACCTGCTCCTTCCCTCCGGACGCTGGACGTCGCTGGTCTTCTAACCACCGGTCCTGGCAACCATCGTTAGGCACACCTGCTCCCCATCGTTAGGCACACCTGCTCCCCATCGTTAGGCACACCTGTTCCCCATCGTTAGGCACACCTGCTCCCCATCGTTAGGCACACCTGCTCCTTCCCTCCGGACGCTGGACGTCGCTGGTCTTATAAACCATCGGTCCTGGCAACCATCATTAGGCACACCTGCTCCCCATCGTTAGGCACACCTGATCCCCATCGTTAGGCACACCTGCTCCCCATCGTTAGGCACACCTGCTCCCCATCGTTAGGCACACCTGCTCCCCATCGTTAGGCACACCTGCTCCCCATCGTTAGGCACACCTGCTCCCCATCGTTAGGCACACCTGCTCCTTCCCTCCGGACGCTGGACGTCGCTGGTCTTCTAACCACCGGTCCTGGTAACCATCGTTAGGCACACCTGCTCCCCATCGTTAGGCACACCTGCTCCTTCCCTCCGGAAGCTGGACGTCGCTGGTCTTCTAACCACCGGTCCTGGCAACCATCGTTAGGCACACCTGCTCCCCATCGTTAGGCACACCTGCTCCCCATCGTTAGGCACACCTGCTCCCCATCGTTAGGCACACCTGCTCCCCATCGTTAGGCACACCTGCTCCCCATCGTTAGGCACACCTGTTCCCCATCGTTAGGCACACCTGCTCCCCATCGTTAGGCACACCTGTTCCCCATCGTTAGGCACACCTGCTCCCCATCGTTAGGCACACCTGCTCCCCATCGTTAGGCACACCTACTCCCCATCGTTAGGCACACCTGCTCCCCATCGTTATGCACACCTGGCAACCATCATTAACCACACCTACTCCCCATCATTAACCACACCTACTCCCCATTGTTAAGCACACCTGCCCCCCATTGTTAAGCACACCTACTCCCCATCGTTATGCACACCTGGCAACCATCATTAACCACACCTACTCCCCATCATTAACCACACCTACTCCCCATTGTTAAGCACACCTGCTCCCCATTGTTAAGCACACCTGCTCCCCATCGTTATGCACACCTGGCAACCATCATTAACCACACCTACTCCCCATCATTAACCACACCTACTCCCCATTGTTAAGCACACCTACTCCCCATCATTAAGCACACCTACTCCCCATCGTTAACCACACCTGCTCCCCATCGTTACGCACACCTGGCAACCATCATTAACCATACCTACTCCCCATCATTAACCACACCTACTCCCCATCGTTAAGCACACCTGCTCCCCATCGTTAAGCACACCTACTCCCCATTGTTAAGCACACCTACTCCCCATTGTTAAGCACACCTACTCCCCATCATTAAGCACACCTACTCCCCATCGTTAAGCATACCTACTCCCCATTGTTAAGCACACCTACTCCCCATTGTTAAGCACACCTACTCCCCATCATTAAGCACACCTACTCCCCATCGTTAAGCACACCTGCTCCCCATCGTTAAGCACACCTACTCCCCATCGTTAAGCACACCTGCTCCCCATCGTTAAGCACACCTGGTTTCCATCATTACACACACCTACTCCCCATCGTTAATTACACCTACTCCCCATTGTTTAAGCACACCTGGTTTCATCATTACACACACCTGTCTTCGGCACACCTGTCCCATCATTAGGCTCTGCTCCCCATGTTAAGGCCTACTCCCCATCATTAAGCACACCTACTCCCCATCGTTGGTCACACCTGCTCCCTCGTTAAGCACACCTGGTTTCCATCATTACACACACCTACTCTCATTAAGCACACCTTGCTCCCCTGATCGTTATCTTACTCCCCATCGTTAAGCACACCTTGGACTTCATCACCATCCTGTTTAATCTCCCTTCAGAGAACTTCAGGCTCTGGCTGGGCCACTCAAGGACATTCAGAGACTTGTCCCGAAGCCACTCATACGTTGTCTTGGCTGTGTGCTTAGGGTCGATGTCCTGTTGGAAGGTGAACCTTCACCCCAGTCTGAGGTCCTGAGTGCTCTGGAGCAGGTTTTCATCAAGGGTCTCTCTGGATTGTGCCAAGGTTTCCTCCAGTTGTGACGCTTGGCAGGGAAAAAAGTTCAATCTTGGTTTCATCAGACCAGAGAATCTTGTTTCTCATGGTCTGAGAGTCCTTTAGGTGCCTTTTGGCAAACACCAAACGGGCTGAGGAGTTGCTTCCATTTGGCCACTCTACCCTAAAGGCCTGATTGGTGGAGTGCTGCAGAGATGGTTGCAGAGATGGTTGTCCTTCTGGAAGGTTCTCCCACCTCCACAGAGGAACTCTGGAGCTCTGTCAGAGTGACCATCAGGTTCTTGGTCACCTGCCTGACCAAGGCCATTCTCCCCCAATTGCTCAGTTTGATTGGGTGGCCAGCTCTAGGAAGAGTCTTAGTGATTCAAATATTTTTCCATTTAAGAATTATGGAGGCCACTGTGTTCCTGAACCTTCAATGCTGCAGATATTTTTTGGTACCCTTCCCCAGATCTGTGCCTCAACACAATCCTGTCTCGGAGCTCAATCCCTTCGACCTCATGGCTTGGTTTTTGCTCTGACATGCACTGTCAACTGTGGGACCTTATATAGACAGGTGTGTTCCTTTCCAAATTATGTCCAATCAAATGAATTTACCACAGGTGGACTCCAATCATGTTGTAGAAACATCTCAAGGATGATCAATGTAAACAGGATGCACCTGAGCTCAATTTACAGTCTCATAGCAAAGGGTCTGAAAGGTCATGTTAATAAGGTATTTCTTTTTTTTATTGTAATACATTTGCACATTGATGCTGTTGACCCGGATCACTGGTTGCTGCGGAAAGAGGAGGAGGTCTAAAGGGGGGTGAGTGTAACGGATGTGAAATGGCTAGCTAGTTAGCGGTGGTGGGCGCCAGTGGCGATTCAATCGGTTACGTCACTCGCTCTGAGACCTTGAAGTAGTGGTTCTGCAAGGGCCACAGCTTTTGTGGAGTGATGGGTGACGATGCTTCGAGGGTGACTGTTGACGTGTGCAGAGCGTCCCTGGTTCGCGCCCGGGTCGGGGAGCGGGGACGGACGTAAAGTCTACACTGTTACGTTGAATGCTAACGCTCATTGACATAGGCTGTTGCAAAAGCTAGACAAAGAGCCATTTACCTGGTTCAAGTTAAATGTTTAAATGTAATGCAGTTGATTGATGATGACAAACATTATATTAAGCAGGACATTCACACAAGCCTTAAAATCCAATTATAATCCTAAAGTAGTGTAAAATGCACTCATAAGCAACATGTAAATAGAGCCCTTTTTGTTCTATGAGAACTCCCCCTTGTTCTGCCACCACGCATCGCCCCCCTATAACCCTTACCTAACCCTCTATAACCCTTACCTAACCCTCTGTAACCCTTACCTAACCCTCTGTAACCCTAACCCTCTATAACCCTTACCTAACCCTCTGTAACCCTTACCTAACCCTCTATAACCCTTACCTAACCCTAACCCTCTGTAACCCTTACCTAACCCTCTGTAACCCTTACCTAACCCTCTATAACCCTTACCTAACCCTCTATAACCCTTACCTAACCCTCTATAACCCTTACCTAACCCTCTGTAACCCTTACCTAACCCTCTGTAACCCTTACCTAACCCTAACCCTCTGTATCCCTTACCTAACCCTCTATAACCCTTACCTAACCCTCTATAACCCTTACCTAACCCTCTATAACCCTTACCTAACCCTCTGTAACCCTTACCTAACCCTCTGTAACCCTTACCTAACCCTCTATAACCCTTACCTAACCCTCTGTAACCCTTACCTAACCCTCTGTAACCCTTACCTAACCCTCTGTAACCCTTACCTAACCCTCTGTAACCCTTACCTAACCCTCTGTAACCCTTACCTAACCCTAACCCTCTGTAACCCTTACCTAACCCCCTATAACCCTTACCTAACCCTCTGTAACCCTTACCTAACCCTCTGTAACCCTTACCTAACCCTAACCCCCTATAACCCTTACCTAACCCTAACCCCCTATAACCCTTACCTAACCCTCTGTAACCCTAACCCCCTATACCCCTTACCTAACCCTAACCCTCTGTAACCCTTACCTAACCCTCTGTAACCCTTACCTAACCCTAACCCCCTATAACCCTTACCTAACCCTAACCCCCTATAACCCTTACCTAACCCTAACCCTCTGTAACCCTTACCTAACCCTCTGTAACCCTTACCTAACCCTCTATAACCCTTACCTAACCCTAACCCTCTGTAACCCTTACCTAACCCTAACCCTCTGTAACCCTTACCTAACCCTAACCCTCTGTAACCCTTACCTAACCCTAACCCTCTGTAACCCTTACCTAACCCTAACCCTCTGTAACCCTTACCTAACCCTAACCCTCTGTAACCCTTACCTAACCCTCTGTAACCCTAACCCCCTATACCCCTTACCTAACCCTAACCCCCTATACCCCTTACCTAACCCTAACCCCCTATAACCCTTACCTAACCCTAACCCTCTGTAACCCTTACCTAACCCCCTATAACCCTTACCCAACCCTAACCCTCTGTAACCCTTACCTAACCCTAACCCTCTGTAACCCTTACCTAACCCTAACCCTCTGTAACCCTTACCTAACCCTAACCCTCTGTAACCCTTACCTAACCCCCTATAACCCTTACCTAACCCTAACCCTCTGTAACCCTTACCTAACCCTAACCCTCTGTAACCCTCACCTAACCCCCTATAACCCTTACCTAACCCTCTGTAACCCTAACCCTCTATAACCCTTACCTAACCCTAACCCTCTGTAACCCTTACCTAACCCTCTATAACCCTTACCTAACCTTCTATAACCCTTACCTAACCCTCTATAACCCTTACCTAACCCTCTATAACCCTTACCTAACCCTCTATAACCCTTACCTAACCCTCTATAACCCTTACCTAACCCTCTATAACCCCCTATAACCCTTACCTAACCCTCTGTAACCCTTACCTAACCCTCTATAACCCTTACCTAACCCTCTATAACCCTTACCTAACCCTCTGTAACCCTTACCTAACCCTAACCCTCTGTAACCCTTACCTAACCCTCTATAACCCTTACCTAACCCTCTATAACCCTCACCTAACCCTCTGTAACCCTTACCTAACCCTCTATAACCCTTACCTAACCCTCTATAACCCTTACCCTAACCCTTACCTAACTCTCTATAACCCCTATAACCCTTACCTAACCCTCTGTAACCCTTACCTAACCCTCTATAACCCTTACCTAACCCCCTATAACCCTTACCTAACCCTCTGTAACCCTTACCTAACCCTCTGTAACCCTTACCTAACCCTCTATAACCCTTACCTAACCCTCTATAACCCTCACCTAACCCTCTGTAACCCTTACCTAACCCTCTGTAACCCTTACCTAACCCTCTATAACCCTTACCCTCTGTAACCCTTACCTAACTCTCTATAACCCTCTATAACCCTTACCTAACCCTCTATAACCTCACCTAACCCTCTATAACCCTTACATAACTCTCTATAACCCTTACCTAACCCTCTATAACCCTTACCTAACCCTCTATAACCCTTACCTAACCCTCTATAACCCTTACCTAACCCTCTATAACCCTCTATAACCCTCTATAACCCTTACCTAACCCTCTATAACCCCCTATAACCCTTACCTAACCCTCTGTAACCCTTACCTAACCCTCTATAACCCTTACCTAACCCTCTGTAACCCTTACCTAACCCTCTATAACCCTTACCTAACCCTAACCCTCTATAACCCTTACCTAACCCTCTAAAACCCTCACCTAACCCTCTGTAACCCTTACCTAACCCTCACCTAACCCTCTATAACCCTTACCTAACCCTCTGTAACCCTTACCTAACCCTCTATAACCCTTACCTAACCCTAACCCTCTATAACCCTTACCTAACCCTCTAAAACCCTCACCTAACCCTCTATAACCCTTACCTAACCCTTTTCATTTGCATTTCATTGGGATAGGGATGTTCCAAGACCGAATGGCTTCCCCGCCAGAGATACTTTGAGGAGATGAGAAACGTTGACCGTAGGTTGTCAATGGGCCACGCGGTGCATTCTGGGTATACTGCAGTGGAGGCTCCTCTGAGCCTGTGTTCAGGTGTGAAACACTAAAAAAGTTATAATTTTCAGATAAAACTATGCTAAATATATATGTCATCAAATAATGTATTAAAACACACTGTTTTGCATTGGTCTACAGGAGCCTCAACAGCCACTCTGTAGGGTAGCACCATGGTGTAGCCGGAGGATAGCTAGTTTCCATCCTCCCCTGGGTACATTGACTTCAATACCAAACCCAGGAGGCTCATGGTTCTCAACCCCTCCCATAGACTTACACAGTAATTAGGACAACTTCCGGAGGACGTCCTCCAGCCTATCAGAGTAGGGTACATTGACTTCAATACCAAACCCAGGAGGCTCATGGTTCTCACCCCCTTCCATGCAGGGTAACTAATTGGTAATGTTATGTATTTATAGTTCATCTGGTCAGGGTAACTTTATGTATTTATAGTCCATCTGGTCAGGGTAATGTTATGTATTTATAGTTCATCTGGTCAGGGTAATGTTATGTATTTATAGTCCATCTGGTCAGGGTAACATTATGTATTTATAGTCCATCTGGTCAGGGTAATGTTATGTATTTATAGTCCATCTGGTCAGGGTAACATTATGTATTTATAGTCCATCTGGTCAGGGTAATGTTATGTATTTATAGTCCATCTGGTCAGGGTAACATTATGTATTTATAGTCCATCTGGTCAGGGTAATGTTATGTATTTATAGTCCATCTGGTCAGGGTAACATTATGTATTTATAGTCCATCTGGTCAGGGTAACATTATGTATTTATAGTCCATCTGGTCAGGGTAATGTTATGTATTTATAGTCCATCTGGTCAGGGTAATGTTATGTATTTATAGTCCATCTGGTCAGGGTAATGTTATGTATTTATAGTCCATCTGGTCAGGGTAACATTATGTATTTATAGTCCATCTGGTCAGGGTAACATTATGTATTTATAGTCCATCTGGTCAGGGTAAACTAATAGTCGGGTTCATTGGGAAACAGCACCGTGGGGTTCATAGGGAAACAGCACCGTGGGGTTCATTGGGAAACAGCACCGTGGGGTTCATAGAGAAACAGCACCGTGGGGTTCATAGAGAAACAGCACCGTGGGGTTCATAGGGAAACAGCACCGTGGGGTTCATAGGGAAACAGCACCGTGGGGTTCATTGGGAAACAGCACCGTGGGGTTCATTGGGAAACAGCACCGTGGGGTTCATAGGGAAACAGCACCGTGGGGTTAATTGGGAAACAGCACCGTGGGGTTCATAGAGAAACAGCACCGTGGGGTTCATTGGGAAACAGCACCGTGGGGTTCATTGGGAAACAGCACCGTGGGGTTCATTGGGAAACAGCACCGTGGGGTTCATTGGGAAAAAGCACCGTGGGGTTCATAGAGAAACAGCACCGTGGGGTTCATTGGGAAACAGCACCGTGGGGTTCATTGGGAAACAGCACCGTGGGGTTCATTGGGAAACAGCACCGTGGGGTTCATTGGGAAACAGCACCGTGGGGTTCATAGGGAAACAGCACCGTGGGGTTCATAGAGAAACAGCACCGTGGGGTTCATTGGGAAACAGCACCGTGGGGTTCATAGAGAAACAGCACCGTGGGGTTCATTGGGAAACAGCACCGTGGGGTTAATTGGGAAACAGCATCGTGGGGTTCATTGGGAAACAGCATCGTGGGGTTCATTGGGAAACAGCACCGTGGGGTTCATTGGGAAACAGCACCGTGGGGTTCATTGGGAAACAGCACCGTGGGGTTCATTGGGAAACAGCATCGTGGGGTTCATTGGGAAACAGCACCGTCGGGTTCATTGAGAAACAGCACCGTCGGGTTCATTGGGAAACAGCACCGTGGGGTTCATTTGGAAACAGCACCGTGGGGTTCATTGAGAAACAGCACCGTGGGGTTCATTGGGAAACAGCACCGTGGGGTTCATAGAGAAACAGCACCGTGGGGTTCATTGGGAAACAGCACCGTGGGGTTCATTGGGAAACAGCACCGTGGGGTTCATTGGGAAACAGCACCGTGGGGTTCATTGGGAAACAGCACCGTGGGGTTCATAGGGAAACAGCACTGTGGGGTTCATTGGGAAACAGCACCGTGGGGTTCATTGGGAAACAGCACCGTGGGGTTCATTGGGAAACAGCACCGTGGGGTTCATTGGGAAACAGCATCGTGGGGTTCATTGGGAAACAGCACCGTGGGGTTCATTGGGAAACAGCACCGTGGGGTTCATTGGGAAACAGCACCGTGGGGTTCATTGGGAAACAGCATCGTGGGGTTCATTGGGAAACAGCACCGTGGGGTTCATTGGGAAACAGCACCGTGGGGTTCATTGGGAAACAGCACCGTGGGGTTCATTGGGAAACAGCACCGTGGGGTTCATTGGGAAACAGCACCGTGGGGTTCATTGGGAAACAGCACCGTGGGGTTCATTGGGAAACAGCACCGTGGGGTTCATTGGGAAACAGCACCGTGGGGTTTATTGGGAAACAGCACCGTGGGGTTCATTGGGAAACAGCACCGTGGGGTTCATTGGGAAACAGCACCGTGGGGTTCATAGAGAAACAGCACCGTCGGGTTCATTGGGAAACAGCACCGTGGGGTTCATTGGGAAACAGCACCGTGGGGTTCATTGAGAAACAGCACCGTGGGGTTCATTGGGAAACAGCACCGTGGGGTTCATTGGGAAACAGCACCGTGGGGTTCATTGGGAAACAGCACCGTGGGGTTCATTGGGAAACAGCACCGTGGGGTTCATTGGGAAACAGCACCGTGGGGTTCATTGGGAAACAGCACCGTGGGGTTCATTGGGAAACAGCACCGTGGGGTTCATTGGGAAACAGCACCGTCGGGTTCATTGGGAAACAGCACCGTGGGGTTCATAGGGAAACAGCACCGTGGGGTTCATAGGGAAACAGCACCGTGGGGTTCATTGGGAAACAGCACCGTGGGGTTCATTGGGAAACAGCACCGTGGGGTTCATAGGGAAACAGCACCGTGGGGTTCATTGGGAAACAGCACCGTGGGGTTCATTGGGAAACAGCACCGTGGGGTTCATTGGGAAACAGCACCGTGGGGTTCATTGGGAAACAGCACCGTGGGGTTCATTGGGAAACAGCACCGTGGGGTTCATAGGGAAACAGCACCGTGGGGTTCATTGGGAAACAGCACCGTGGGGTTCATAGAGAAACAGCACCGTGGGGTTCATTGGGAAACAGCACCGTGGGGTTCATTGGGAAACAGCACCGTGGGGTTCATAGAGAAACAGCACCGTCGGGTTCATTGGGAAACAGCACCGTGGGGTTCATTGGGAAACAGCACCGTGGGGTTCATTGGGAAACAGCACCGTGGGGTTCATTGGGAAACAGCACCGTGGGGTTCATAGAGAAACAGCACCGTGGGGTTCATTGGGAAACAGCACCGTCGGGTTCATTGGGAAACAGCACCGTGGGGTTCATTGGGAAACAGCACCGTGGGGTTCATTGGGAAACAGCACCGTGGGGTTCATTGGGAAACAGCACCGTGGGGTTCATTGGGAAACAGCACCGTGGGGTTCATTGGGAAACAGCACCGTGGGGTTCATTGGGAAACAGCACCGTGGGGTTCATTGGGAAACAGCACCGTGGGGTTCATAGAGAAACAGCACCGTGGGGTTCATTGGGAAACAGCACCGTGGGGTTCATTGGGAAACAGCACCGTGGGGTTCATTGGGAAACAGCACCGTGGGTTGTGCTGCTGTCACGGTGTTACCACTGTCAGGTCCTGACCCGTCTTCATCCACGTCTGAGTCAGTCTGAGATCAGGAGTCTCTTCTGCCTTTTTAAAGTTCGGGCCTGTTCATTGGGGAAAAGGAAACATCATTCATTATTTATACTGATCTAGTGCAACGTTTGTCTTTATCCAAGGACTCTATAAATGGACATTTTACCTAGTTGGGTTTATAACCTTCTGAGCCAGACATGGACAAACCCATGTGGGCTACAACGCTGTGTAAACGCAGCCATAGGGAACAAGTAAACCCAATTCTGATAATTGTTTCCACTAAATTGGTCTTTTGACCAATCAGATCAGCTCTTTCGCCAATAAATTGGGCAAAAGATCAACATTGGGCTGCCTGCGTAAACGCATGGACCCTTTACCTTTTAATGGGCTGCAGTTGACGTAAAGTAACATTTTTCTTTTCTATAAATCATTATTAATTTAATTTGAAAGACCATTCAGAATAAATGTAAGATTATGTCAATTTGAATTTTTCTGGTCAGTCTGTAACAAACTGAGTTAGCCAGCTCAATAACTAAACATGGTATTTATTTTCAGTTTTTAATTTCAGTTAGTTATTAGAACGTTTATAGTTTAAAATGTTGTTTTCAGGTTTTTTACGAAACTATAACAAGCATTATAAAATTAAACAATGCACAAAAAAAAAATGTGATCCCTTAAAAATATATTCCCAACACAATAATGTCCCAAACGATTCATCAGTTTAAAACAGCAGCCGTCATCAGTCCTGTCAAATTGTCTTCACCTCCGTACAAACATGGCAGGAAACTTCTACACCTGCATTTCTTGCTGTGTGGGGTTTCAGGCTGGGTTTCTGTACAGCACTTTGAGATATCAGCTGATATAAGAAGGGCTATATAAATACATTTGATTTGATTTGATTTGAAACCAACATCCGAGGAAATACAGCGATTAACTGACTACTAAGAAGTTTACACTCAAAACAACTAAATAAACTCAGCGGTTCAAACACGACTCTCCTATACTACTAAACTTGTTCAACATACATCTGTTAACGTTAGCTCCCATGCAAAACCAGCTGAGGTTAGCGCAACAGGATCGGCTCGGCTTTGGGTTGAGCGTGGCTGGCTAGTTAATTATCTAGATACATAACATGGGGTGGTGATAAATTAAGTACATAGCGTATAGTTAACTATACGGGTCTGCAACCAGGCAGCATCGGAACATACTGGAACGACCCTAATCCAACGCGGATTAGTTAGCGAACAACACGGAACAAACATTCCATTAAGTAGGTTCCACTTACCGGGTCGAGTCACTCTGTAGATGTCCAGCTCCCGTAGTCTTGCATGGACATGATGTAGATACAATCCCACAGTTCATACGCTACAATCTATGGATTAACGCCGCACTAGACAGGCTTTCAGGCAAACACAAAAAAAGTTCAATTCAACTCAGCATATGGGTGGTCCTTCTGTAGCTCAGTTGGTAGAGCATGGCGCTTGTAAAGCCAGGGTAGTGGGTTCGATTCCCGGGACCACCCATACGTAGAATGTATGCACACATGACTGTAAGTCGCTTTGGATAAAAGCGTCAGCTAAATGGCATATATTATTATATTATATTCGCAGAGGAATTTCACATTTTCGCATTATAGGATCCGTTTTCTCAGTTAAAACCCACACAAACATGTTGACCAGTTTACTTTAGCTCCCCCACATTTCATTAGTTGCTGTCTTTCACCAGTTCGTTAAAACAGCATTCAGGTTTGTTCGTTCTGGGTCCCTCACTATTCTCATACATGACCCAGTAGTCCCAGAGACAATCCCTGACCATATTCACAGCAGATAGCCCATTTACCATTTAGAGATGGTAAAGTAACCATTAGGTACCATATGTTGTAGCCCAGTTGGTATGCCCGACTCAAGTAACTATATAGTCCACTACCTTACCAGGGCCCTATATAGTACACTACCTTACCAGGGCCCTATATAGTCCACTACCTTACCAGGGCCCTATTCCCTATATATAGTCCACTACCTTACCAGGGCCCCATATAGTCCACTACCTTACCAGGGCCCTATTCTCTATATATAGTCCACTACCTTACCAGGGCCCTATTCTCTATATATAGTCCACTACCTTACCAGGGCCCTATATAGTCCACTACCTTACCAGGGCCCTATTCCCTATATATAGTCCACTACCTTACCAGGGCCCTATTCCCTATATATAGTCCACTACCTTACCAGGGCCCTATTCCCTATATATAGTCCACTACCTTACCAGGGCCCTATTCTCTATATATAGTCCACTACCTTACCAGGGCCCTATTCCCTATATATAGTCCACTACCTTACCAGGGCCCTATTCCCTATATATAGTCCACTACCTTACCAGGGCCCTATTCTCTATATATAGTCCACTACCTTACCAGGGCCCTATTCCCTATATATAGTGCACTACCTTACCAGGGCCTATTCCACTAACTTAAGGGCCCTATATCCATCCACTACCTTACCAGGGCCCTATATAGTCCACTACCTCCAGGGCCCTATATAGTCCACTACCTTACCAGGGCCCTATATAGTCCACTACCTTACCAGGGCCCTATATAGTCCACTACCTTACCAGGGTCTGATATAGTCCACTAACTTACCAGGGTCTGATATAGTCCACTAACTTACCAGGGTCTGATATAGTCCACTACCTTACCAGGGCCCTATATCGTCCACTACCTTACCAGGGCCCTATAGTCCACTACCTTACCAGGGCCCTATATAGTCCACTACCTTACCAGGGCCCTATTCCACTCCTACCAGGGCCCTATATAGTCCACTACCTTACCAGGGCCCTATTCCTATATATAGTCCACTACCTTACCAGGGCCCTATTCCCTATATATAGTCCACTACCTTACCAGGCCCTATTCCCTATATATAGTCCACTACCTTACCAGGGCCCTATTCTCTATATATAGTCCACTACCTTACCAGGGCCCTATTCTCTATATATAGTCCACTACCTTACCAGGGCCCTATTCTCTATATATAGTCCACTACCTTACCAGGGCCCTATTCTCTATATATAGTCCACTACCTTACCAGGGCCCTATTCCTATATATAGTCCACTACCTTACCAGGGCCCTATTCCTATATATAGTCCACTACCTTACCAGGGCCCTATTCCCTATATATAGTCCACTACCTTACCAGGGCCCTATTCTCTATATATAGTCCACTACCTTACCAGGGCCCTATTCTCTATATATAGTCCACTATCTTACCAGGCCCTATTCTCTATATATAGTCCACTACCTTACCAGGGCCCTATTCCACTACCTTAACAGTGCCTGATATAGTCCACTACCTTACCAGGGCCCTATTCCCTATATATAGTCCACTACCTGACCAGGGCCCTATATAGTCCACTACCTTACCAGGGCCCTATTCCCTATATATAGTCCACTACCTTACCAGGGCCCTATTCCTATATATAGTCCATTACCTTACCAGGTCCCTATATATAGTCCACTACCTTACCAGGGCCCTATTCCTATATATAGTCCACTACCTTACCAGGGCCCTATTCCCTATATATAGTCCACTACCTTACCAGGGCCTTATATAGTCCACTACCTTACCAGGGCCCTATTCCCGATATATAGTCCACTACCTTACCAGGGCCCTATTCTCTATAGTCCACTACCTTACCAGGGCCCTATTCCTATATATAGTCCACTACCTTACCAGGGCCCTATATAGTCCACTACCTTCCAGGGCCCTATTCCTATATATAGTCCACTACCTTACCAGGGCCCTATTCCCTATATAGTCCACTACCTTACCAGGGCCCTATTCTCTATATATAGTCCACTACCTTACCAGGGCCCTATTCCCTATATATAGTCCACTACCTTACCAGGGCCCTATATAGTCCACTACCTTACCAGGGCCCTATTCCTATATATAGTCCACTATCTTACCAGGGCCCTATTCCCTATATATAGTCCACTACCTTACCAGGGCCCTATATATTCCACTACCTTAACAGTGCCTGATATAGTCCACTACCTTACCAGGGCCCTATTCCCTATATATAGTCCACTACCTTACCAGGGCCCTATATAGTCCACTACCTTACCAGGGCCCTATTCCCTATATATAGTCCATTACCTTACCAGGGCCCTATTCCCTATATATAGTCCATTACCTTACCAGGTCCCTATATATAGTCCACTACCTTACCAGGGCCCTATTCCCTATATATAGTCCACTACCTTACCAGGGCCCTATTCCCTATATATAGTCCACTACCGTACCAGGGCCTATATAGTCCACTACCTTACCAGGGCCCTATTCCCTATATATAGTCCACTACCTTACCAGGGCCCTATATAGTCCACTACCTTACCAGGGCCCTATTCCCTATATATAGTCCACTACCTTACCAGGGCCCTATTCCCTATATATAGTCCACTACCTTACCAGGGCCCTATTCCCTATATATAGTCCACTACCTTACCAGGGCCCTATTCCCTATATATAGTCCACTACCTTACCAGGGCCCTATTCCTATATATAGTCCACTACCTTACCAGGGCCCTATTCCCTATATATAGTCCACTACCTTACCAGGGCCCTATTCCCTATATAGTCCACTACCTTACCAGGGCCCTATTCTCTATATATAGTCCACTACCTTACCAGGGCCCTATTCCCTATATATAGTCCACTACCTTACCAGGGCCCTATTCTCTATATATAGTCCACTACCTTACCAGGGCCCTATTCTCTATATATAGTCCACTACCTTACCAGGGCCCTATTCCCTATATATAGTCCACTACCTTACCAGGGCCCTATTCCCTATATATAGTCCACTACCTTACCAGGGCCCTATTCCCTATATATAGTCCACTACCTTACCAGGGCCCTATTCCCTATATATAGTCCACTACCTTACCAGGGCCTATTCCCTATATATAGTCCACTACCTTACCAGGGCCCTATTCTCTATATATAGTCCACTACCTTACCAGGGCCCTATTCTCTATATATAGTCCACTACCTTACCAGGGCCCTATTCCCTATATATAGTCCACTACCTTACCAGGGCCCTATTCTCTATATATAGTCCACTACCTTACCAGGGCCCTATTCCCTATATATAGTCCACTACCTTACCAGGGCCCTATTCTCTATATATAGTCCACTACCTTACCAGGGCCCTATATAGTCCACTACCTTACCAGGGCCCTATTCCCTATATATAGTCCACTACCTTACCAGGGCCCTATTCCCTATATATAGTCCACTACCTTACCAGGGCCCTATTCCCTATATATAGTCCACTACCTTACCAGGGCCCTATATAGTCCACTACCTTACCAGGGCCCTATTCCCTATATATAGTCCACTATCTTACCAGGCCCTATTCCTATATATAGTCCACTACCTTACCAGGGCCCTATATATTCCACTACCTTAACAGTGCCTGATATAGTCCACTACCTTACCAGGGCCCTATTCCCTATATATAGTCCACTACCTGACCAGGGCCCTATATAGTCCACTACCTTACCAGGGCCCTATTCCCTATATATAGTCCATTACCTTACCAGGGCCCTATTCCCTATATATAGTCCATTACCTTACCAGGTCCCTATATATAGTCCACTACCTTACCAGGGCCCTATTCCCTATATATAGTCCACTACCTTACCAGGGCCCTATTCCCTATATATAGTCCACTACCGTACCAGGGCCTTATATAGTCCACTACCTTACCAGGGCCCTATTCCCGATATATAGTCCACTACCTTACCAGGGCCCTATATAGTCCACTACCTTACCAGGGCCCTATTCCCTATATATAGTCCACTACCTTACCAGGGCCCTATATAGTCCACTACCTTCCAGGGCCCTATTCCCTATATATAGTCCACTACCTTACCAGGGCCCTATTCCCTATATATAGTCCACTACCTTACCAGGGCCCTATTCCCTATATATAGTCCACTACCTTACCAGGGCCCTATTCCCTATATATAGTCCACTACCTTACCAGGGCCCTATTCCCTATATATAGTCCACTACCTTACCAGGGCCCTATTCCCTATATATAGTCCACTATCTTACCATGGCCCTATTCCCTATATATAGTCCACTACCTTACCAGGGCCCTATATATTCCACTACCTTAACAGTGCCTGATATAGTCCACTACCTTACCAGGGCCCTATTCCCTATATATAGTCCACTACCTGACCAGGGCCCTATATAGTCCACTACCTTACCAGGGCCCTATTCCCTATATATAGTCCATTACCTTACCAGGGCCCTATTCCCTATATATAGTCCATTACCTTACCAGGTCCCTATATAGTCCACTACCTTACCAGGGCCCTATTCCCTATATATAGTCCACTACCTTACCAGGGCCCTATTCCCTATATATAGTCCACTACCTTACCAGGGCCTTATATAGTCCACTACCTTACCAGGGCCCTATTCCCTATATAGTCCACTACCTTACATATAGTCCACTACCTTACCAGGGCCCTATTCCCTATATATAGTCCACTACCTTACCAGGGCCCTATATAGTCCACTACCTTCCAGGGCCCTATTCCCTATATATAGTCCACTACCTTACCAGGGCCCTATTCCCTATATATAGTCCACTACCTTACCAGGGCCCTATTCCCTATATATAGTCCACTACCTTACCAGGGCCCTATTCCCTATATATAGTCCACTACCTTACCAGGGCCTATTCCCTATATATAGTCCACTACCTTACCAGGGCCCTATTCCCTATATATAGTCCACTACCTTACCAGGGCCCTATTCTCTATATATAGTCCACTACCTTACCAGGGCCCTATTCCCTATATATAGTCCACTACCTTACCAGGGCCCTATTCCCTATATATAGTCCACTACCTTACCAGGGCCCTATTCTCTATATATAGTCCACTACCTTACCAGGGCCCTATTCCCTATATATAGTCCACTACCTTACCAGGGCCCTATTCCCTATATATAGTCCACTACCTTACCAGGGCCCTATTCCCTATATATAGTCCACTACCTTACCAGGGCCCTATTCCCTATATATAGTCCACTACCTTACCAGGGCCCTATTCCCTATATATAGTCCACTACCTTACCAGGGCCCTATTCTCTATATATAGTCCACTACCTTACCAGGGCCCTATTCTCTATATATAGTCCACTACCTTACCAGGGCCCTATTCCCTATATATAGTCCACTACCTTACCAGGGCCCTATTCTCTATATATAGTCCACTACCTTACCAGGGCCCTATATAGTCCACTACCTTACCAGGGCCCTATTCCCTATATATAGTCCACTACCTTACCAGGGCCCTATTCCCTATATATAGTCCACTACCTTACCAGGGCCCTATTCCCTATATATAGTCCACTACCTTACCAGGGCCCTATTCCCTATATATAGTCCACTACCTTACCAGGGCCCTATTCCCTATATATAGTCCACTACCTTACCAGGGCCCTATTCCCTATATATAGTCCACTACCTTACCAGGGCCCTATTCTCTATATATAGTCCACTACCTTACCAGGGCCCTATTCCCTATATATAGTCCACTACCTTACCAGGGCCCTATTCCTATATATAGTCCACTACCTTACCAGGGCCCTATTCTCTATATATAGTCCACTACCTTACCAGGGCCCTATTCCCTATATATAGTCCACTACCTTACCAGGGCCCTATTCCCTATATATAGTCCACTACCTTACCAGGGCCCTATTCTCTATATATAGTCCACTACCTTACCAGGGCCCTATTCCCTATATATAGTCCACTACCTTACCAGGGCCCTATTCTCTATATATAGTCCACTACCTTACCAGGGCCCTATTCCCTATATATAGTCCACTACCTTACCAGGGCCTTATTCTCTATATATAGTCCACTACCTTACCAGGGCCCTATTCCCTATATATAGTCCACTACCTTACCAGGGCCCTATTCTCTATATATAGTCCACTACCTTACCAGGGCCCTATATAGTCCACTACCTTACCAGGGCCCTATTCCCTATATATAGTCCACTACCTTACCAGGGCCCTATTCTCTATATATAGTCCACTACCTTACCAGGGCCCTATTCTCTATATATAGTCCACTACCTTACCAGGGCCCTATTCCCTATATATAGTCCACTACCTTACCAGGGCCCTATTCCTATATATAGTCCACTACCTTACCAGGGCCCTATTCCCTATATATAGTCCACTACCTTACCAGGGCCCTATTCCCTATATATAGTCCACTACCTTACCAGGGCCCTATTCCCTATATATAGTCCACTACCTTACCAGGGCCCTATTCCCTATATATAGTCCACTACCTTACCAGGGCCCTATTCCCTATATATAGTCCACTACCTTACCAGGGCCCTATTCCCTATATATAGTCCACTACCTTACCAGGGCCCTATTCTCTATATATAGTCCACTACCTTACCAGGGCCCTATTCTCTATATATAGTCCACTACCTTACCAGGGCCTATTCCTATATATAGTCCACTACCTTACCAGGGCCCTATTCCCTATATATAGTCCACTACCTTACCAGGGCCCTATTCCTATATATAGTCCACTACCTTACCAGGGCCCTATTCTCTATATATAGTCCACTACCTTACCAGGGCCCTATTCCCTATATATAGTCCACTACCTTACCAGGGCCCTATTCCCTATATATAGTCCACTACCTTACCAGGGCCCTATTCTCTATATATAGTCCACTACCTTACCAGGGCCCTATTCCCTATATATAGTCCACTACCTTACCAGGGCCCTATTCCCTATATATAGTCCACTACCTTACCAGGGCCCTATTCTCTATATATAGTCCACTACCTTACCAGGGCCCTATTCCCTATATATAGTCCACTACCTTACCAGGGCCCTATTCTCTATATATAGTCCACTACCTTACCAGGGCCCTATTCCTATATATAGTCCACTACCTTACCAGGGCCCTATTCCTATATATAGTCCACTACCTTACCAGGGCCCTATTCCCTATATATAGTCCACTACCTTACCAGGGCCCTATTCCCTATATATAGTCCACTACCTTACCAGGGCCCTATTCCCTATATATAGTCCACTACCTTACCAGGGCCCTATTCTCTATATATAGTCCACTACCTTACCAGGGCCCTATTCCCTATATATAGTCCACTACCTTACCAGGGCCCTATTCTCTATATATAGTCCACTACCTTACCAGGGCCCTATTCTCTATATATAGTCCACTACCTTACCAGGGCCCTATTCTCTATATATAGTCCACTACCTTACCAGGGCCCTATTCTCTATATATAGTCCACTACCTTACCAGGGCCCTATTCCCTATATATAGTCCACTACCTTACCAGGGCCCTATTCTCTATATATAGTCCACTACCTTACCAGGGCCCTATTCCTATATATAGTCCACTACCTTACCAGGGCCCTATTCCTATATATAGTCCACTACCTTACCAGGGCCCTATTCTCTATATATAGTCCACTACCTTACCAGGGCCCTATTCCCTATATATAGTCCACTACCTTACCAGGGCCTATTCCCTATATATAGTCCACTACCTTACCAGGGCCCTATTCTCTATATATAGTCCACTACCTTACCAGGGCCCTATTCCTATATAGTCCACTACCTTACCAGGGCCCTATTCCCTATATATAGTCCACTACCTTACCAGGGCCCTATTCTCTATATATAGTCCACTACCTTACCAGGGCCCTATTCCCTATATATAGTCCACTACCTTACCAGGGCCCTATTCCTATATATAGTCCACTACCTTACCAGGGCCCTATTCCCTATATATAGTCCACTACCTTACCAGGGCCCTATTCCCTATATATAGTCCACTACCTTACCAGGGCCCTATTCTCTATATATAGTCCACTACCTTACCAGGGCCCTATTCCCTATATATAGTCCACTACCTTACCAGGGCCCTATTCCCTATATATAGTCCACTACCTTACCAGGGCCCTATTCTCTATATATAGTCCACTACCTTACCAGGGCCCTATTCTCTATATATAGTCCACTACCTTACCAGGGCCTATTCCCTATATATAGTCCACTACCTTACCAGGGCCCTATTCCCTATATATAGTCCACTACCTTACCAGGGCCCTATTCTCTATATATAGTCCACTACCTTACCAGGGCCCTATTCCCTATATATAGTCCACTACCTTACCAGGGCCCTATTCCCTATATATAGTCCACTACCTTACCAGGGCCCTATTCCCTATATATAGTCCACTACCTTACCAGGGCCCTATTCCCTATATATAGTCCACTACCTTACCAGGGCCCTATTCCCTATATATAGTCCACTACCTTACCAGGGCCCTATTCCCTATATATAGTCCACTACCTTACCAGGGCCCTATTCCCTATATATAGTCCACTACCTTACCAGGGCCCTATTCCCTATATATAGTCCACTACCTTACCAGGGCCCTATTCCCTATATATAGTCCACTACCTTACCAGGGCCCTATTCTCTATATATAGTCCACTACCTTACCAGGGCCCTATTCCCTATATATAGTCCACTACCTTACCAGGGCCCTATTCCCTATATATAGTCCACTACCTTACCAGGGCCCTATTCCCTATATATAGTCCACTACCTTACCAGGGCCCTATTCCCTATATATAGTCCACTACCTTACCAGGGCCCTATTCCCTATATATAGTCCACTACCTTACCAGGGCCCTATTCCCTATATATAGTCCACTACCTTACCAGGGCCCTATTCTCTATATATAGTCCACTACCTTACCAGGGCCCTATTCCCTATATATAGTCCACTACCTTACCAGGGCCCTATTCCCTATATATAGTCCACTATCTTACCAGGGCCCTATTCCCTATATAGTCCACTACCTTACCAGGGCCCTATTCCCTATATATAGTCCACTACCTTACCAGGGCCCTATTCCCTATATATAGTCCACTACCTTACCAGGGCCCTATTCCCTATATATAGTCCACTACCTTACCAGGGCCCTATTCCCTATATATAGTCCACTACCTTACCAGGCCCTATTCCCTATATATAGTCCACTACCTTACCAGGGCCCTATTCCCTATATATAGTCCACTACCTTACCAGGGCCTATTCCCTATATATAGTCCACTACCTTACCAGGGCCCTATTCCCTATATATAGTCCACTACCTTACCAGGGCCCTATTCCCTATATATAGTCCACTACCTTACCAGGGCCTATTCCCTATATATAGTCCACTACCTTACCAGGGCCCTATTCCCTATATATAGTCCACTACCTTACCAGGGCCCTATTCCCTATATATAGTCCACTACCTTACCAGGCCCTATTCCCTATATATAGTCCACTACCTTACCAGGGCCCTATTCCCTATATATAGTCCACTACCTTACCAGGGCCCTATTCCTATATATAGTCCACTACCTCCAGGGCCCTATTCCCTATATAGTCCACTACCTTACCAGGGCCCTATTCCTATATATAGTCCACTACCTTACCAGGGCCCTATTCCCTATATATAGTCCACTACCTCACCAGGGCCCTATTCCCTATATATAGTCCACTACCTCACCAGGGCCCTATTCTCTATATATAGTCCACTACCTTACCAGGGCCCTATTCCCTATATATAGTCCACTACCTTACCAGGGCCCTATTCCCTATATATAGTCCACTACCTTACCAGGGCCCTATTCCCTATATATAGTCCACTACCTTACCAGGGCCCTATTCCCTATATATAGTCCACTACCTTACCAGGGCCCTATTCCCTATATATAGTCCACTACCTTACCAGGGCCCACATGCAGCAAGTGTCAAAATACAGTAGTGAAAATACAGTAGTGAAAATACAGTAGTGAAAATACAGTAGTGAAAATACAGTAGTGAAAATACAGTACGCTGCATCTCAAAATGATCAAACGTAACAAAATAAAATAAATTTATCGTCAAATGTGATTTTATTAGTTTTTTTTTTCCTGCAGATAGTTTCATTCAAGAGTCCATTTTGTAGAAGACAACAGGTTTCAAATAATGTTAAACAACCTCAGCACATTCAAATGGTGTGTGTGTGTGTGTGTGGCAGTTCAAGTGTGTGTGTGTGTGGGGCAGTTCATGTAATAGTGTGTGTGTCCAGGTGATCAATCAGTGCTGTATACCGTGTTAGTGTACAGGCCCCTCCTGATCACGCCTGGCCGATACAGGCCCCTCCTGATCACGCCTGGCCGATACAGGCCCCTCCTCATCACGCCTGGTCGATACAGGCCCCTCCTGATCACGCCTGGCCGATACAGGCCCCTCCTCATCACGCCTGGCCGATACAGGCCCCTCCTCATCACGCCTGGCCGATACAGGCCCCTCCTCATCACGCCTGGCCGATACAGGCCCCTCCTCATCACGCCTGGCCGATACAGGCCCCTCCTCATCACGCCTGGCCGATACAGGCCCCTCCTCATCACGCCTGGCCGATACAGGCCCCTCCTCATCACGCCTGGCCGATACAGGCCCCTCCTCATCACGCCTGGCCGATACAGGCCCCTCCTCATCACGCCTGGCCGATACAGGCCCCTCCTCATCACGCCTGGCCGATACAGGCCCCTCCTGATCATGCCTGGCCGATACAGGACTGGCCGATACAGATGACCCAGTGCTAGAAGGTAAGCGGGGGTTTTCTATCGATATAGAGCCAGCTATGGGTGATGATAAAGGACTGTTAGAATGGTGGACAATGGGTGATACTGCACTAGAGTTGTGATGTACAGGACTGGCAGAGTGACCTATAGGATCAGCAGAGTGACCTATAGGACCAGCAGAGTGACCTATAGGATCAGCAGAGTGACCTATAGGATCAGCAGAGTGACCTACAGGACCAGCAGAGTGACCTATAGGAGATATAGGACTAGCATAGTGACCTATAGGACCAGCAAAGTGACCTATAGGACCAGCAAAGTGACCTTCAGGAGATCTAGGACTGTCAGAGTGACCTTCAGGAGATCTAGGACTAGCAGGGTGACTTACAGGAGATATAGGACTAGCAGGGTGACTTACAGGAGATATAGGACTAGCAGGGTGACCTACAGGAGATATAGGACTCGCAGGGTGACCTACAGGAGATATAGGACTAGCAGGGTGACCTACAGGAGATATAGGACTAGCAGGGTGACCTACAGGAGATATAGGACTAACAGGGTGACCTACAGGAGATATAGGACTAGCAGGGTGACCTACAGGAGATATAGGACTAGCAGGGTGACCTACAGGAGATATAGGACTAGCAGGGTGACCTACAGGAGATATAGGACTAGCAGGGTGACCTACAGGAGATATAGGACTAGCAGGGTGACCTACAGGAGATATAGGACTAGCAGGGTGAACTATAGGAGATATAGGACTAGCAGGGTGACCTACAGGAGATATAGGACTAGCAGGGTGATCTACAGGAGATATAGAACTAGCAGGGTGACCTACAGGAGATATAGGACTAGCAGGGTGACCTACAGGAGATATAGGACTAGCAGAGTGGTTGTCTGTGAATGATTCAGAACTCGGAGAGTGATTGGCTGACGGTGAAACAGGGCTGTTGAAGTTAGTCTCTCCCTCAGAGGACCAGGGAGTCGGTGTGTTCTCTCTGGCCGTCCAGGCGTTCTCCCTGGCGTTCTCTCTGGCCGGCCAGGCGTTCTCTCTGGTGTTCTCCCTGGCGTTGTCTCTGGCCGGCCAGGCGTTCTCTCTGGCGTTCTCCCTGGCGTTCTCTCTGGCCGGCCAGGCGTTCTCCCTGGCGTTCTCTCTGGCGTTCTCCCTGGCGTTCTCCCTGGCTTTCTCTCTGTAGTCCGGTGTGGTTGAATTACGGCTGTGGTTAGGGTCTGGGTTCAGGTTAGGGAGTGTGATGTGTTCTAGGTCCTTTAGGATGGTCGCTAGGAGATGAGAGTCAGAGGTCGCGACCCCAGGGTCACAGGTAAGATTGACCTGGGGGAGAACATAACCGTCTGCGTCCTGGGGACGGTCGACCGCATTTGCATTAGTGTTTGTGTTCAGAACGCGGTCCTTGACGTTGACAGAAACGTCAACCACACAGTCGTCATCGAGCTCCGTTTTATGGTCGATTCCGTCATTGTGGTCAATGTCCGAGTTATGGTCCGAAACGCTCAGAGAACGGTCGAGAACATCGACAGCAAAATCACTGATATCAACCCCCATGTCCAGGTTGTGGCCGCCTAGTGGAAGACCAGGCACGGTCAAAGAACGGTCAGAGAAATCCAGAGCGCGGTCATCTTCCAGACTGGTCTTTTGGACTGCGTGTTTGTTGTCACTGTCGCTGTCTATAGTGATGACCATGGGAGAGCGTTGGAGGGTGCGGTCGTGACGTTGTTTTCTCCGGTGTTTGCCGTCGCGTTTGTGGTTGTGTTTGGGTCGTAAGGGGCTAGCGGTGGTCACGGTCATGCCTTCATAGATGATTTCGACACTGGGGCTGCGGGACTGACGCCTCCTCTTCTTCACACTGGGGACGGACGGACAAAGAGTCAGAGATAACCTACCTAGTGAGAACACACTACAGGAGACATTTGTTAGGAATACAAATCAACAGTGGCCAAGTACCAAATAACAAATAAAATAATAATAATAATAATAATAAACTCTTTGGACCTCCAAGCTAGTTCCATTTTACATTTTATTTTAAATATCACATTTATTCATTGTTCCCTCTAAATCAGGGACTGATCGCAATTAATAATCACATTTATTCATTGTTCCCTCTAAATCAGGGACTGATCGCAATTAATAATCACATTTATTCATTGTTCTCCTCTAAATCAGGGACTGATCGCAATTAATTATCACATTTATTCATTGTTCCCCTCTAAATCAGGGACTGATCGCAATTAATTATCACATTTATTCATTGTTCCCTCTAAATCAGGGACTGATCGCAATTAAATATCACATTTATTCATTGTTCCCCTCTAAATCAGGGACTGATCGCAATTAATAATCACATTTATTCATTGTTCCCTCTAAATCAGGGACTGATCGCAATTAATTATCACAAAAATTCATTGTTCTCCTCTAAATCAGGGACTGATCGCAATTAATAATCACATTTATTCATTGTTCCCTCTAAATCAGGGACTGATCGCAATTAAATATCACATTTATTCATTGTTCCCCTCTAAATCAGGGACTGATCGCAATTAATTATCACATTTATTCATTGTTCCCCTCTAAATCAGGGACTGGTCGCAATTAAATATCAGGTAGAACACTACCCACAAGGCTCTGGTCTAAAGTAGTACACTACCCAATGTTAATATTGTATTTTTTTAGCAAAAATATCTAAATAACCGGTTTCCGCTTTGAGGTATTTTGTGTAGATTGATGAGGATGTTTTATTTAATCCATTTTAGAATAAGGCTGTAACGTAACAAAATGTAACAAAATACTTTCTGAATATAAGGAATAAGGTAACATTTCTCCAGTACGTTATGGTATAGACTAGACCCTCTCCAAGACCCAGTCCTCCTCACCTCTCTTCCAGACTGCCTCTGCTCTTCCGGGGGCTAGCGGTGGCCTCTGTCCCGCCTCGTCCCCTCTCTCGCTCACCCCCTCGCCCCCTCTCTCTCTCCCCCCCTCGCCCCCTCTCTCTCCGTGCAGAGCTGGATGGCTCCCAGGAAGGGTCTTCCAGACTGCCTCTGCTCTTCCGGGGGCTAGCGGTGGCCTCTGTCCCCCCTCGCCCCCTCTCTCGCTCCCCCCCTCGCCCCCTCTCTCTCCGTGCAGAGCTGGATGGCTCCCAGGAAGGGTCTTCCAGACTGCCTCTGCTCTTCCGGGGGCTAGCGGTGGCCTCTGTCCCCCCTCGCCCCCTCTCTCGCTCCCCCCCTCGCCCCCTCTCTCTCCGTGCAGAGCTGGATGGCTCCCAGGAAGGGTCTTCCAGATGCCGTGTCTTATATTTCCTCTTCCCTCCCGGCTTGTCGGAGCGTGGGGAATGTCGGGAATGCTGTCTGTGTGCAGAGAGATGGGACAGGGAGCTGGAGGAAGAGAGGCTGTCAGAGGACCGGGAATGCCGGTGTTCCCCAGGAGATTCTGGTCCTCGCTGGCTACTCCGGGATAAGGACGGGGAATGGGATAGGACGCTGTTTTCCGGACTACAGAATATTCCTGTGTTAGAATATTGGGACCTGGCTGGTTCATATGGAATCCTTTCTCTCTCTCTACCTCTGCTCCTCTCACTTCCTCCACTGGTCTCTCTCCTGTGCTCTCTGCTGTGTTGTCTATGGGAGCCTCTGTCGTGGGAGCCTCTGTCGTGGGAGCCTCTGTCGTGGGAGCCTCTGTCGTGGGAGCCTCTGTCGTGGGAGCCTCTTCCTCTTCCTTTCTCCTGTCTCCTTTTCTCCCGCTCTCTCGCCCGTCTCTTCCGGCGCCGTTCCTGGCTGCTGTCGTCGCTCCGTACAGACACGGGGCTCCGTGCTGACCAGCTCCGTTCAGAACTCCTGGACCGCGACCAAGCGCTCGCTGACCGATGTCTGCTTCTGGACCGCGATCCTGAACACGACCGCTCTCGGTGTCTGCCCTCCCTTCTCTCCCCTAGAGGGCAATAGAGGAGTCTCTCTTCTACCTGCTCTCTCTCTCTGTCTAGATGTCTTACTCCCAGTCCTCTTTCCCCCCCTCCTCCAAGTCTTTCCCCCCCTCCTCCCTGTCTCTCCCCCCCTCCTCCCGGTCTTTCTGTGCTGGTGTTTATAAACAGAGACATGGGGGGAACTGGAATGGAGAGGGGAGGGACAACGAGAGAGAGAGGGGTTAACACTGTTTGGGGAACAGTCTCTTTCGTCTCCTGTTTCTCCCCCTCTTCGTCTGAGGGGTCCGAGGAGAGTTGGACCAGTTCAGGAGTTCTCTCAGCCATGGCTTTAACAAACCCTACTATCATACATTGTTCCTCCTCCTCTTCCTCTTCCTCTCCTCCCTCCTCAACCCTCTCTCCATTCCCTGCCGCTGTCATGTCCAGAGCAGGATTCTGATTAGCCCCCGCTGGACCAGAGTCCCTCCCCCCTGGGCTGATCGAGAGCGGCATGGGGGATTGGGACGGCTCAGCGGTAGAGTAGGAGGGTCCTGGTGTTTCATCGTCCCAAGCGGATTGGCTCAGAGCGCTACTTCCTGCTACCGACACCGGCCGTCTCTCTCGTTCTCCCTCCGACCCTCCTTCCTCTTCCTAGAAAGACAGACAGACATATTCCTGAGGGGAAATATCATCCTTCCTCTTCCTAGACAGACATATTCCTGAGGGGAAATATCTTCCTTCCTCTTCCTAGACAGACAGACAGACATATTCCTGAGGGGAAATACCTTCCTTCCTCTTCCTAGACAGACATATTCCTGAGGGGAAATATCTTCCTTCCTCTTCCTAGACAGACATATTCCTGAGGGGAAATATCTTCCTTCCTCTTCCTAGATAGACATATTCCTGAGGGGAAATATCTTCCTTCCTCTTCCTAGATAGACAGACATATTCCTGAGGGGAAATATCTTCCTTCCTCTTCCTAGATAGACAGACATATTCCTGAGGGGAAATATCTTCCTTCCTCTTCCTAGATAGACAGACAGACATATTCCTGAGGGGAAATATCTTCCTTCCTCTTCCTAGACAGACATATTCCTGAGGGGAAATATCTTCCTTCCTCTTCCTAGACAGACATATTCCTGAGGGGAAATATCTTTCCTTTCCTAGATAGACTTCCTAGATAGACATATTCCTGAGGGAAATATCTTCCTTCCTCTTCCTTCCTCTTCCTAGATAGACAGATAGACATATTCCTGAGGGGAAATATCTTAATATAATATAAATAATATATGCCATTTAGCTGACGCTTTTATCCAAAGCGACTTACAGTCATGTGTGCATACATTCTACGTATGGGTGGTCCCGGGAATCGAACCCACTACCCTGGCGTTACAAGCGCCACGCTCTACCAACTGAGCCACAGAAGGACCATCTTCCTTCCTCTTCCTAGACAGACAGACAGACATATTCCTGAGGGGAAATATCTTCCTTCCTCTTCCTAGACAGACATATTCCTGAGGGGAAATATCTTCCTTCCTCTTCCTAGACAGACATATTCCTGAGGGGAAATATCTTCCTTCCTCTTCCTAGACAGACATATTCCTGAGGGGAAATACCTTCCTTCCTCTTCCTAGACAGACATATTCCTGAGGGGAAATATCTTCCTTCCTCTTCCTAGACAGACAGATAGACATATTCCTGAGGGGAAATATCTTCCTTCCTCTTCCTAGACAGACATATTCCTGAGGGGAAATATCTTCCTTCCTCTTCCTAGACAGACATATTCCTGAGGGGAAATATCTTCCTTCCTCTTCCTAGACAGACAGATAGACATATTCCTGAGGGGAAATACCTTCCTTCCTCTTCCTAGACAGACATATTCCTGAGGGGAAATACCTTCCTTCCTCTTCCTAGACAGACAGACAGACATATTCCTGAGGGGAAATATCTTCCTTCCTCTTCCTAGACAGACATATTCCTGAGGGGAAATACCTTCCTTCCTCTTCCTAGACAGACATATTCCTGAGGGGAAATATCTTCCTTCCTCTTCCTAGACAGACAGATAGACATATTCCTGAGGGGAAATACCTTCCTTCCTCTTCCTAGACAGACAGATAGACATATTCCTGAGGGAAATACCATCCTTCCTCTTCCTAGATAGACAGACAGACATATTCCTGAGGGGAAATATCTTCCTTCCTCTTCCTAGATAGACAGACAGACATATTCCTGAGGGGAAATATCTTCCTTCCTCTTCCTAGACAGACAGACATATTCCTGAGGGGAAATATCTTCCTTCCTCTTCCTAGATAGACATATTCCTGAGGGGAAATATCTTCCTTCCTCTTCCTAGACAGACATAATCCTGAGGGGAAATACCATCCTTCCTCTTCCCAGACAGACATATTCCTGAGGGGAAATACCTTCCTTCCTCTTCCTAGACAGACAGACAGACATATTCCTGAGGGGAAATATCTTCCTTCCTCTTCCTAGACAGACATATTCCTGAGGGGAAATACCTTCCTTCCTCTTCCTAGACAGACATATTCCTGAGGGGAAATATCTTCCTTCCTCTTCCTAGACAGACAGATAGACATATTCCTGAGGGGAAATACCTTCCTTCCTCTTCCTAGACAGACATATTCCTGAGGGGAAATACCTTCATTCCTCTTCCTAGACAGACAGACAGACATATTCCTGAGGGGAAATATCTTCCTTCCTCTTCCTAGACAGACATATTCCTGAGGGGAAATACCTTCCTTCCTCTTCCTAGACAGACATATTCCTGAGGGGAAATATCTTCCTTCCTCTTCCTAGACAGACATATTCCTGAGGGGAAATATCTTCCTTCCTCTTCCTAGACAGACAGATAGACATATTCCTGAGGGGAAATACCATCCTTCCTCTTCCTAGATAGACAGACAGACATATTCCTGAGGGGAAATATCTTCCTTCCTCTTCCTAGATACACAGACAGACATATTCCTGAGGGGAAATATCTTCCTTCCTCTTCCTAGATACACAGACAGACATATTCCTGAGGGGAAATACCTTCCTTCCTCTTCCTAGACAGACAGACATATTCCTGAGGGGAAATATCTTCCTTCCTCTTCCTAGACAGACATATTCCTGAGGGGAAATATCTTCCTTCCTCTTCCTAGACAGACATATTCCTGAGGGGAAATATCTTCCTTCCTCTTCCTAGACAGACATATTCCTGAGGGGAAATATCTTCCTTCCTCTTCCTAGATAGACAGACAGACATATTCCTGAGGGGAAATATCTTCCTTCCTCTTCCTAGATACACAGACAGACATATTCCTGAGGGGAAATATCTTCCTTCCTCTTCCTAGATACACAGACAGACATATTCCTGAGGGGAAATATCTTCCTTCCTCTTCCTAGATACACAGACAGACATATTCCTGAGGGGAAATATCTTCCTTCCTCTTCCTAGACAGACATATTCCTGAGGGGAAATATCTTCCTTCCTCTTCCTAGACAGACATATTCCTGAGGGGAAATATCTTCCTTCCTCTTCCTAGACAGACATATTCCTGAGGGGAAATATCTTCCTTCCTCTTCCTAGACAGACATATTCCTGAGGGGAAATATCTTCCTTCCTCTTCCTAGACAGACATATTCCTGAGGGGAAATATCTTCCTTCCTCTTCCTAGACAGACAGACAGACATATTCCTGAGGGGAAATATCTTCCTTCCTCTTCCTAGACAGACATATTCCTGAGGGGAAATATCTTCCTTCCTCTTCCTAGACAGACAGACAGACATATTCCTGAGGGGAAATATCTTCCTTCCTCTTCCTAGATACACAGACAGACATATTCCTGAGGGGAAATATCATCCTTCCTCTTCCTAGATAGACAGACATATTCCTGAGGGGAAATATCTTCCTTCCTCTTCCTAGATACACAGACATACATATTCCTGAGGGGAAATATCTTCCTTCCTCTTCCTAGATAGACAGACAGACATATTCCTGAGGGGAAATATCTTCCTTCCTCTTCCTAGATACACAGACAGACATATTCCTGAGGGGAAATATCTTCCTTCCTCTTCCTAGACAGACAGACATATTCCTGAGGGGAAATACCTTCCTTCCTCTTCCTAGACAGACATATTCCTGAGGGGAAATATCTTCCTTCCTCTTCCTAGACAGACATATTCCTGAGGGGAAATATCTTCCTTCCTCTTCCTAGATAGACATATTCCTGAGGGGAAATATCTTCCTTCCTCTTCCTAGATACACAGACAGACATATTCCTGAGGGGAAATATCATCCTTCCTCTTCCTAGATAGACAGACATATTCCTGAGGGGAAATATCTTCCTTCCTCTTCCTAGATACACAGACATACATATTCCTGAGGGGAAATATCTTCCTTCCTCTTCCTAGATACACAGACAGACATATTCCTGAGGGGAAATATCTTCCTTCCTCTTCCTAGACAGACATATTCCTGAGGGGAAATATCTTCCTTCCTCTTCCTAGACAGACATATTCCTGAGGGGAAATACCTTCCTTCCTCTTCCTAGACAGACGGACAGACATATTCCTGAGGGGAAATACCTTCCTTCCTCTTCCTAGACAGACAGACAGACATATTCCTGAGGGGAAATATCTTCCTTCCTCTTCCTAGACAGACAGACAGACATATTCCTGAGGGGAAATACCTTCCTTCCTCTTCCTAGACAGACAGACAGACATATTCCTGAGGGGAAATACCTTCCTTCCTCTTCCTAGACAGACATATTCCTGAGGGGAAATATCTTCCTTCCTCTTCCTAGACAGACATATTCCTGAGGGGAAATATCTTCCTTCCTCTTCCTAGACAGACAGACAGACATATTCCTGAGGGGAAATATCTTCCTTCCTCTTCCTAGACAGACAGACAGACATATTCCTGAGGGGAAATACCTTCCTTCCTCTTCCTAGACAGACATATTCCTGAGGGGAAATATCTTCCTTCCTCTTCCTAGATAGACAGACAGACATATTCCTGAGGGGAAATACCTTCCTTCCTCTTCCTAGATAGACATATTCCTGAGGGGAAATATCTTCCTTCCTCTTCCTAGACAGACAGACAGACAGACAGACATATTCCTGAGGGGAAATACCTTCCTTTTCCTCCTCAAATCAAAAGTATACAGCGTATTGTCCACAGTACAGTGACATGCTAACTCACCAACTCTTCTCTCAAGGGGTGAAACAACTATTTAAAAACCAGTAATAAAAAAAAAAAACCTCTTCATCCGAAATGGCGATGACAGAGTCGTCAGTGTCGCTAGATGATGACGTCATCCTGTCCTCGTAGGACGGCGCTGGAGGGTCGTAGATGGACAGCTGGTCGTACACTTCCATACTGAGAGGGGAACGTGCAAAACTGATCTGGGGGGGTGAGACACACAAAGGTTAGTGAGGGTGTGTGATTGGTTCAGGGAGAGAGTGAGTGTGTGTGATTGGTTTAGGGAGAGAGTGAGTGTGTGTGTGTGTGATTGGTTCAGGGAGAGAGTGAGTGTGTGTGTGTGATTGGTTCAGGGAGAGAGTGAGTGTGTGTGTGTGATTGGTTCAGGGAGAGAGTGAGTGTGTGTGTGTGATTGGTTCAGGGAGAGAGTGAGTGTGTGTGTGTGATTGGTTTAGGGAGAGAGTGAGTGTGTGTGT
The DNA here is from genome assembly GCF_023373465.1 of Oncorhynchus keta. Taxonomy (NCBI): domain Eukaryota; kingdom Metazoa; phylum Chordata; class Actinopteri; order Salmoniformes; family Salmonidae; genus Oncorhynchus; species Oncorhynchus keta. Next base: position 149,798 of record NC_068433.1, read on the forward strand.
GTGATTGGTTCAGGGAGAGAGTGAGTGTGTGTGTGTGATTGGTTTAGGGAGAGAGTGAGTGTGTGTGTGTGATTGGTTTAGGGAGAGAGTGAGTGTGTGTGTGTGATTGGTTTAGGGAGAGAGTGAGTGTGTGTGTGTGATTGGTTTAGGGAGAGAGTGAGTGTGTGTGTGTGATTGGTTTAGGGAGAGAGTGAGTGTGTGTGTGATTGGTTTAGGGAGAGAGTGAGTGTGTGTGTGTGATTGGTTTAGGGAGAGAGTGAGTGTGTGTGTGTGATTGGTTTAGGGAGAGAGTGAGTGTGTGTGTGTGTGTGATTGGTTGAGGGAGAGAGTGAGTGTGTGTGTGTGATTGGTTCAGGGAGAGAGTGAGTGTGTGTGTGTGATTGGTTCAGGGAGAGAGTGAGTGTGTGTGTGTGATTGGTTCAGGGAGAGAGTGAGTGTGTGTGTGTGATTGGTTTAGGGAGAGAGTGAGTGTGTGTGTGTGATTGGTTTAGGGAGAGAGTGAGTGTGTGTGTGTGATTGGTTCAGGGAGAGAGTGAGTGTGTGTGATTGGTTTAGGGAGAGAGTGAGTGTGTGTGTGTGATTGGTTCAGGGAGAGAGTGAGTGTGTGTGTGTGATTGGTTTAGGGAGAGAGTGAGTGTGTGTGTGTGATTGGTTCAGGGAGAGAGTGAGTGTGTGTGTGTGATTGGTTTAGGGAGAGAGTGAGTGTGTGTGTGTGATTGGTTTAGGGAGAGAGTGAGTGTGTGTGTGTGATTGGTTTAGGGAGAGAGTGAGTGTGTGTGTGTGTGATTGGTTTAGGGAGAGAGTGAGTGTGTGTGTGTGTGATTGGTTTAGGGAGAGAGTGAGTGTGTGTGTGATTGGTTTAGGGAGAGTGAGTGTGTGTGTGTGATTGGTTTAGGGAGAGAGTGAGTGTGTGTGTGTGATTGGTTTAGGGAGAGAGTGAGTGTGTGTGTGTGATTGGTTTAGGGAGAGAGTGAGTGTGTGTGTGTGATTGGTTTAGGGAGAGAGTGAGTGTGTGTGTGATTGGTTTAGGGAGAGAGTGAGTGTGTGTGTGATTGGTTTAGGGAGAGAGTGAGTGTGTGTGATTGGTTTAGGGAGAGAGTGAGTGTGTGTGATTGGTTTAGGGAGAGAGTGTGTGTGTGTGATTGGTTTAGGGAGAGAGTGTGTGTGTGTGATTGGTTTAGGGAGAGAGTGTGTGTGTGTGATTGGTTTAGGGAGAGAGTGAGTGTGTGTGATTGGTTTAGGGAGAGAGTGTGTGTGTGTGATTGGTTTAGGGAGAGAGTGTGTGTGTGATTGGTTTAGGGAGAGTGAGTGTGTGTGATTGGTTTAGGGAGAGAGTGTGTGTGTGTGATTGGTTTAGGGAGAGAGTGAGTGTGTGTGATTGGTTTAGGGAGAGAGTGAGTGTGTGTGATTGGTTTAGGGAGAGAGTGAGTGTGTGTGATTGGTTTAGGGAGAGAGTGTGTGTGTGATTGGTTTAGGGAGAGAGTGTGTGTGTGTGGTGTGGGAGAGATTGGTTTATTGGTTTAGGAGAGAGTGTGTGTGTGATTGGTTTAGGGAGAGAGTGTGTGTGTGTGATTGGTTTAGAGAGAGTGTGAGTGTGCGTGATTGGTTTAGGGAGAGAGTGTGTGTGCGTGATTGGTTTAGGGAGAGAGTGTGTGTGCGTGTGTGCGTGTGTGTGTGTGTGTGTGTGTGATTGGTTTAGGGAGAGAGTGTGTGTGTGTGTGTGTGTGATTGGTTTAGGGAGAGAGTGTGTGTGTGTGTGTGTGTGATTGGTTTAGGGAGAGAGTGTGTGTGTGTGTGTGTGTGATTGGTTTAGGGAGAGAGTGTGTGTGTGTGTGTGTGTGATTGGTTTAGGGAGAGAGTGTGTGTGTGTGTGTGTGTGTGTTGTGTGTGTGTGTGTGTGTGTGTGTGTGTGTGTGTGTGTGTGTGTGTGTGTGTGTGTGTGTGGTGTGGTTTAGGGAGAGAGTGAGTGTGTGTGTGTGTGATTGGTTTAGGGAGAGAGTGTGTGTGTGTGTGTGTGATTGGTTTAGGGAGAGAGTGTGTGTGTGTGTGTGTGATTGGTTTAGGGAGAGAGTGTGTGTGTGTGTGATTGGTTTAGGGAGAGAGTGTGTGTGTGTGTGTGATTGGTTTAGGGAGAGAGTGAGTGTGTGTGTGTGTGATTGGTTTAGGGAGAGAGTGTGTGTGTGTGATTGGTTTAGGGAGAGAGTGTGTGTGTGTGTGTGTGTGTGTGTGTGTGTGTGTGTGTGTGTGTGTGTGTGTGTGTGTGTGTGTGTGTGTGTGTGTGTGTGTGTGTGTGCGCGCTCACAAGCTCGTGAAGGAAGTGATCAGTCCTCGCCAGCAGGAAGGGACGGAGTTCGTCCTGGATGGCCCCACCCCCTCCCTCCATGTCGTGACGTGCGATTCGCGAGGTGATGATGCGTTGGACGATGTTGACCAATGAGCCGTGGGCGCCGTACAACACCGTCAGCTCCCGCTGTAACCAGGGGTCAAGGGTTAAAGGTCGAAGTTTCAATTAATCAAATATGCAGACTCAAAACACGCTCTGAAAGACTTGATACAAGCAGCAGCAAAGATGACTGGCTACAAAACTTCCCCTACGGCCCTATAAAATCTAAGATGCAGAAAACCCCGACAGATTCACGGAAGCGAGACATTAAAACAGAATTCCACAATATTTTTTTTAAAAATGTACTTAACTTAGTAGGGAATCAACTAGATGTATTGGACTTAGTAGGGAATCAACTAAATGTATTGAACTTAGTAGGGAATCAACTAGATGTATTGAACTTAGTAGGGAATCAACTAGATGTATTGAACTTAGTAGGGAATCAACTAAATGTATTGAACTCAGTAGGGAATCAACTAGATGTATTGAACTTAGTAGGGAATCAAGTAAATGTATTGAACTCAGTAGGGAATCAACTAAATGTAGGGAATCAACTAAATGTATTGAACTTAGTAGGGAATCAAGTAAATGTATTGAACTCAGTAGGGAATCAACTAAATGTATTGAACTTAGTAGGGAATCAACTAAATGTAGGGAATCAACTAGATGTATTGAACTTAGTAGGGAATCAACTAAATGTAGGGAATCAACTAGATGTATTGAACTTAGTAGGGAATCAAGTAAATGTATTGAACTTAGTAGGGAATCAACTAAATGTAGGGAATCAACTAAATGTATTGAACTTAGTAGGGAATCAACTAAATGTATTGGAAATGAATTTGCCCAAGTTGATCATAAGATATGAACAGAACAGTGATACATATTCCCTGAATCTTTCTGATGAGGCAAACATAATTCAGATTTTAATAGGTCCCTCCCTGTACGACAGTATTATTGTGATGCGTAATAAATCAGAACGTTCAGTCAATGTTTACACATGTTTAGTTTGCTGAAAAATAAATGCATTTGACAGTGAGAGGACGTTTTTCTTTGCTGAGTTTATAAGTATTAATCTACTATATCCTGTTATGGTACTATATCCAACTAGGGTACTGTATCCTACTATGGTACTATATCCTGTTATGGTACTATATCCTACGATGGTACTATATCCTACTATGGTACTATATCCTGTTATGGTACTATATCCTGTTATGGTACTATATCCTGTTATGGTACTATATCCTGTTACGGTACTATATCCTACGATGGTACTGTATCCTACTATGGTACTATATCCTGTTATGGTACTATATCCTACTATGGTACTATATCCTACTATGTTATATCCTGTTACGGTACTATATCCTACGATGGTACTATATCCTACTATGGTACTATATCCTACTATGGTACTATATCCTACTATGGTACTATATCCTGTTATGGTACTATATCCTACTATGGTACTATATCCTACTATGGTACTATATCCTGTTATGGTATTCAGGGGTTTCATCTCTATGGAGGGGTTTCATCTCCCAGTCCATCTCCATGGAGGGGTTTCATCTCCCAGTCCATCTCCATGGAGGGGTTTCATCTCCTAGTCCATCTCCATGGAGGGGTTTCATCTCCCAGTCCATCTCCATGGAGGGGTTTCATCTCCCAGTCCATCTCTATGGAGGGGTTTCATCTCCCAGTCCATCTCCATGGAGGGGTTTCATCTCCCAGTCCATCTACATGGAGGGGTTTCATCTCCCAGTCCATCTCTATGGAGGGTTTCATCTCCCAGTCCATCTCCATGGAGGGGTTTCATCTCCATGGAGGGGTTTCATCTCCTAGTCCATCTCTATGGAGGGTTTCATCTCCCAGTCCATCTCCATGGAGGGGTTTCATCTCCTAGTCCATCTCCATGGAGGGGTTTCATCTCCCAGTCCATCTCTATGGAGGGGTTTCATCTCCCAGTCCATCTCTATGGAGGGGTTTCATCTCCCAGTCCATCTCCATGGAGGGGTTTCATCTCCCAGTCCATCTCTATGGAGGGGTTTCATCTCCCAGTCCATCTCTATGGAGGGGTTTCATCTCCCAGTCCATCTCCATGGAGGGGTTTCATCTCCCAGTCCATCTCTATGGAGGGTTTCATCTCCCAGTCCATCTCCATGGAGGGGTTTCATCTCCCAGTCCATCTCCATGGAGGGGTTTCATCTCCCAGTCCATCTCTATGGAGGGTTTCATCTCCCAGTCCATCTCCATGGGGGTTTCATTCATCTCCCAGTCCATCTCTATGGAGGGGTTTCATCTCCCAGTCCATCTCTATGGAGGGGTTTCATCTCCTAGTCCATCTCCATGGAGGGGTTTCATCTCCCAGTCCATCTCTATGGAGGGTTTCATCTCCCAGTCCATCTCTATGGAGGGGTTTCATCTCCCAGTCCATCTCATGGAGGGGTTTCATCTCCCAGTCCATCTCTATGGAGGTGTTTCATCTCCCAGTCCATCTCCATGGAGGGGTTTCATCTCCCAGTCCATCTCTATGGAGGGGTTTCATCTCCCAGTCCATCTCTATGGAGGGTTTCATCTCCCAGTCCATCTCCATGGAGGAGGTTTCATCTCCCAGTCCATCTCCATGGAGGGGTTTCATCTCCCAGTCCATCTCTATGGAGGGGTTTCATCTCCCAGTCCATCTCTATGGAGGGGTTTCATCTCCCAGTCCATCTCTATGGAGGGGTTTCATCTCCATGGAGGGGTTTCATCTCCCAGTCCATCTCTATGGAGGGGTTTCATCTCCCAGTCCATCTCTATGGAGGGTTTCATCTCCCAGTCCATCTCCATGGAGGGGTTTCATCTCCCAGTCCATCTCTATGGAGGGGTTTCATCTCCCAGTCCATCTCTATGGAGGGGTTTCATCTCCCAGTCCATCTCTATGGAGGGTTTCATCTCCCATCCATCTCCATGGAGGGGTTTCATCTCCCAGTCCATCTCTATGGAGGGTTTCATCTCCATGGAGTCCATCTCCATGGAGGGTTTCATCTCCCAGTCCATCTCTATGGAGGGGCTTCATCTCCCAGTCCATCTCTATGGAGGGGTTTCATCTCCCAGTCCATCTCCATGGAGGGGTTTCATTTCCCAGTCCATCTCCATGGAGGGGTTTCATCTCCCAGTCCATCTCTATGGAGGGGTTTCATCTCCCAGTCCATCTCCATGGAGGGGTTTCATCTCCTAGTCCATCTCTATGGAGGGGTTTCATCTCCATGGAGGGGTTTCATCTCCCAGTCCATCTCTATGGAGGGGTTTCATCTCCCAGTCCATCTCTATGGAGGGGTTTCATCTCCCAGTCCATCTCTATGGAGGGGTTTCATCTCCCAGTCCATCTCCATGGAGGGGTTTCATCTCCCAGTCCATCTCTATGGAGGGGTTTCATCTCCCAGTCCATCTCCATGGAGGGGTTTCATCTCCCAGTCCATCTCCATGGAGGGGTTTCATCTCCCAGTCCATCTCTATGGAGGGGTTTCATCTCCCAGTCCATCTCTATGGAGGGGTTTCATCTCCCAGTCCATCTACATGGAGGGGTTTCATCTCCCAGTCCATCTCCATGGAGGGGTTTCATCTCCCAGTCCATCTCTATGGAGGGGTTTCATCTCCCAGTCCATCTCCATGGAGGGGTTTCGTCTCCCAGTCCATCTCTATGGAGGGGTTTCGTCTCCCAGTCCATCTCTATGGAGGGGTTTCATCTCCCAGTCCATCTACATGGAGGGGTTTCATCTCCCAGTCCATCTCTATGGAGGGGTTTCATCTCCCAGTCCATCTCTATGGAGGGGTTTCATCTCCTAGTCCATCTCCATGGAGGGGTTTCATCTCCCAGTCCATCTCTATGGAGGGGTTTCATCTCCCAGTCCATCTCTATGGAGGGGTTTCATCTCATCTCCATGGAGGGGTTTCATCTCCCAGTCCATCTCTATGGAGGGGTTTCATCTCCTAGTCCATCTCCATGGAGGGGTTTCATCTCCCAGTCCATCTCTATGGAGGGGTTTCATCTCCCAGTCCATCTCCATGGAGGGGTTTCATCTCCCAGTCCATCTCTATGGAGGGGTTTCATCTCCCAGTCCATCTACATGGAGGGGTTTCATCTCCCAGTCCATCTCTATGGAGGGGTTTCATCTCCCAGTCCATCTCTATGGAGGGGTTTCATCTCCCAGTCCATCTCCATGGAGGGGTTTCATCTCCCAGTCCATCTCTATGGAGGGGTTTCATCTCCCAGTCCATCTCTATGGAGGGGTTTCATCTCATCTCCATGGAGGGGTTTCATCTCCCAGTCCATCTCCATGGAGGGGTTTCATCTCCCAGTCCATCTCCATGGAGGGTTTCATCTCCCAGTCCATCTCCATGGAGGGGTTTCATCTCCCAGTCCATCTCTATGGAGGGGATTCATCTCCCAGTCCATCTCCATGGAGGGGTTTCATCTCCCAGTCCATCTCCATGGAGGGGTTTCATCTCCTAGTCCATCTCTATGGAGGGGTTTCATTTCCATGGAGGGGTTTCATCTCCCAGTCCATCTCTATGGAGGGGTTTCATCTCCCAGTCCATCTCTATGGAGGGGTTTCATCTCCTAGTCCATCTCCATGGAGGGGTTTCATCTCCCAGTCCATCTCTATGGAGGGGTTTCATCTCCCAGTCCATCTCCATGGAGGGGTTTCATCTCCCAGTCCATCTCCATGGAGGGGTTTCATCTCCCAGTCCATCTCTATGGAGGGGTTTCATCTCCCAGTCCATCTCTATGGAGGGGTTTCATCTCCCAGTCCATCTCTATGGAGGGGTTTCATCTCCCAGTCCATCTCCATGGAGGGGTTTCATCTCCCAGTCCATCTCCATGGAGGGGTTTCATCTCCCAGTCCATCTCCATGGAGGGGTTTCATCTCCCAGTCCATCTCTATGGAGGGGTTTCATCTCCCAGTCCATCTCTATGGAGGGGTTTCATCTCCCAGTCCATCTCCATGGAGGGGTTTCATCTCCCAGTCCATCTCTATGGAGGGGTTTCATCTCCCAGTCCATCTCTATGGAGGGGTTTCATCTCCCAGTCCATCTCTATGGAGGGTTTCATCTCCCAGTCCATCTCTATGGAGGGGTTTCATCTCCCAGTCCATCTCTATGGAGGGGTTTCATCTCATCTCCATGGAGGGGTTTCATCTCCCAGTCCATCTCCATGGAGGGGCTTCATCTCCCAGTCCATCTCCATGGAGGGGCTTAATCTCCCAGTCCATCTCTATGGAGGGGTTTCATCTCCCAGTCCATCTTCATGGAGGGGTTTCATCTCCCAGTCCATCTCTATGGAGGGGTTTCATCTCTATGGAGGGGTTTCATCTCCTAGTCCATCTCTATGGAGGGGTTTCATCTCTATGGAGGGGAGTTTCTCCCATTCTTCTCTGCAGATCCTCTCAAGCTCTGTCAGGTTGGATGGGGAGCGTCGCTGCACAGATATTTTTAGGTCTCTCCAAAGGTGTTCGATCGGGTTCAAGTCCGGGCTCTGACTGGGCCACTCAACGACATTCAGAGACTTGTCCCAAAGCTACTCCTGTGTTGTTTTGGTTGTGTGCTTAGGGTCGTTGTCCTGTTGGAAGGTGAACCTTCACCCCAGTCTGAGGAGCAGGTTTTCATCAAGGATCTCTCTGAACATTGCTCCGTTCATCTTTCCCTTGATCCTGACTAGTCTCCCAGTCCCTGCCACTGAAAAACATTCCCACTGCATGATGCTGCCACAACCCTGCTTCACCATAGGGATGATGTCTGTTTTCCTCCAGACGTGACCTTTGGCATTTAGGCCAAAGAGTTCAATCTTGGTTTCATCAGACCAGAGATTCTTGTTTCTCATGGTCTGAGAGTCTTTAGGTGCCTTTTGGCAAAGTCCAAGCTGGCGGTCATGTGCCTTTTACTGATCTGGCCACTCTACCCTAAAGGCCTGATTGGTGGAGTGCTGCAGAGATGGTTGTCCTTCTGGAAGGTTCTCCCATCTCCACAGAGGAACTCTGGAGCTCTATCAAAGTGACCATCACCTCCCTGACCAATTCCCTTCTCCCCTGATTGCTCAGTTTGGCCCGGCGGCCAGCTCGAGGAAGAGTCTTGGTGGTTCCAAACTTCTTCCATTTAAGAATGATGGAGGCCACTATGTTCTTGGGGACATTCAATGCTGCAGAATGATGGAGGCCACTGTGTTCTTGGGGACCTTCAATGCTGCAGAATGATGGAGGCCACTGTGTTCGGTGGCAGCATCATGCAGTGGGAATGTTTTTCAGTGGCAGGGACTGGGAGACTAGTCAGGATCAAGGGAAAGATGAACGGAGCAATGTTCAGAGAGATCCTTGATGAAAACCTGCTCCTCAGACTGGGGTGAAGGTTCACCTTCCAACAGGACAACGACCCTAAGCACACAACCAAAACAACACAGGAGTAGCTTTGGGACAAGTCTCTGAATGTCGTTGAGTGGCCCAGTCAGAGCCCGGACTTGAACCCGATCGAACACCTTTGGAGAGACCTAAAAATATCTGTGCAGCGACGCTCCCCATCCAACCTGACAGAGCTTGAGAGGATCTGCAGAGAAGAATGGGAGAAACTCCCCAAATACAGGTGTGCCAAGCATGTAGTCATACCCAAGAAGACTAGAGGCTGTAATCGCTGCCAAAGATGCTTCAACAAAGTACTGAGTAAATGGTCTGAATACTTATGTAAATGTAATATTTCAGTTTTTATTTTTAAAAACCTGTTTTTGAGGGGGAAATTTTAGAATAAGGCTGTAAACTAACATGCGAAAAAAAGTCAAGATGTCTGAATTCTTTCTGAAGGGACTACTTTAGACCAGAGCCCTGTGGGTAGTGTACTACTTTAGACCAGAGCTCTATGGGTAGTGCACTACTTTAGACCAGAGCCCTGTGGGTAGTGTACTACTTTAGACCAGAGCTCTATGGGTAGTGCACTACTTTAGACCAGAGCCCTGTGGGTAGTGTACTACTTTAGACCAGAGCTCTATGGGTAGTGCACTACTTTAGACCATAGCTCAGAGGACCATAACTCGGACATTGACCACAATGACGGAATCTACCATAAAAAACGGAGCTTGATGACGACTGTGTGGTTGACGTTTCTGTCAACGTCAAGGACCACGTTCTGAATACAAACACTAATGCAAATGCGGTCGACCGTCCCCAGGACGCAGACGGTTATGTTCTCCCCCAGGTCAATCTTACCTGTGACCCTGGGGTCGCGACCTCTGACTCTCATCTCCTAGCGACCATCCTAAAGGACCTAGAACACATCACACTCCCTAACCTGAACCCAGACCCTAACCACAGCCGTAATTCAACCACACCGGACCACAGGGAGAACGCCAGGGAGAACGCCAGGGAGAACGCCAGGCTGGCCAGAGAGAACACCAGAGAGAACGCAAGGGAGAACGCAAGGGAGAACGCCAGGCTGGCCAGAGAGAACGCCAGAGAGAACGCCAGAGAGAACGCCAGAGAGAACGCCAGGGAGAACGCCAGGCTGGCCAGAGAGAACGCCAGGGAGAACGCAAGGGAGGACGCCAGGGAGAACACCAGGCTGGCCAGAGAGAAGGCCAGAGACAACGCCAGGGAGAACGCAAGGGAGAACGCCAGGCTGGCCAGAGAGAACGCCAGGGAGAACGCAAGGGAGGACGCCAGGGAGAACGCCAGGGAGAACGCCTGGCAGGCCAGAGAGAACGCCAGGGAGAACACCAGAGAGAACGCCTGGCCGGCCAGAGAGAACACACCGACTCCCTGGTCCTCTGAGGGAGAGACTAACTTCAACAGCCCTGTTTCACCTTCAGCCAATCACTCTCCGAGTTCTGAATCATTCACAGACAACCACTCTGCTGCTAGTCCTATATCTCCCGTAGGTCACCCTGCTAGTCCTATATCTCCTGTAGGTCACCCTGCTAGTCCTATATCTCCTGTATGTCACCCTGCTAGTCCTATATATCCTGTAGGTCACCCTGCTAGTCCTATATCTCCTGTAGGTCACCTATTGTGATGTCATTATGGGATATTGTGTGTAGAATGATGAAGGGACAAAACAATTTAGTCAATTTTAGGCTGAAACGTGACAAAATGTGTAAAAAGTCAAGGGGTCTGAACAATTTCTGAATGCCCAGTAAGTGGAAACAGCATCTGTAACCACACACACACACACACACACACCTGTAACCAGGGGAGGAGTCTATGGAGAGCAACCGGGTTCCGCTGGTAGAACGCAGCAGTGATGTCACGGGGCCTCTCGCAGCCGCCGCGGGCGTTCCTGACACGTACGCCACTGCGGTAGAGCGCCCGGCGGAAGGAGAGCATCTCCCGCGGTCGGAGCAGTCTTACGGAGCGCCCCTCTCTCTGGGACCGTCGCCTAGCAGCCAGACGTACCATGAGACGCTGCACCCCTCGATCGTGAGGTGGGGGGGCGGACACGCCAGTCAGCCCATCAAAGATGACCCCCGGGTCCTCTCCATCCATCTCTCCTGAGAGGAAGGGGGAGGGTAAGAGGGACAGTGAGAGAGAGAAAACAAAAAAGCTTTTGACTCAATGTGACATGAGGGTCTGCTATACAAACTGATGGAAAGTGGTGTTGGGGGAAAAACATACGACATTATAAAATCCATGTACACAAACAAGTGTGCGGTTAAAACTGGCCAAAAAATACAAACATTTCTTTCCACAGGGCCGTGGGGTGAGACAGGGATGCAGCTTATGCCCCACCCTCTTCAACATATATATCAATGAATTGGTGAGGGCACCAGAACAGTCTGCAGCATCCGGCTTCACCCTACTAGAATCTGAAGTCAAATGTCTACTGTTGGCTGATGATCTGGTGCTTCTGTCACCAACCAAGGAGGACCTACAGCAGCACCTAGATCTTATGCACAGATTCTGTCAGACCTGGATCCTGACAGTGGATCTCAGCAAGACAAAAATAATGGTGTTCCAAAAAAGGTCCAGTTGCAAGGACCACAAATACAAATTCCATCTAGACACTGTTGCCCTAGAGCACACAAAAAACTATACATACCTGAATATCAGGTACTGTATGTCCTACAGGCTGAGGAACCCACACTGGGGTGGTATATAACTCCTACAGGCTGAGGTACCCACACTGGGGTGGTATATAACTCCTACAGGCTGAGGAACCCACACTGGGGTGGTATATAGCTCCTACAGCCTGAGGTACCCACACTGGGGTGGTGTATAACTCCTACAGGCTGAGGTACCCACACTGGGGTGGTGTATAGCTCCTACAGGCTGAGGTACCCACACTGGGGTGGTGTATAGCTCCTACAGGCTGAGGTACCCACACTGGGGTGGTATATAACTCCTGAGGTACCCACACTGGGGTGGTATATAACTCCTGAGGTACCCACACTGGGGTGGTGTATAGCTCCTACAGGCTGAGGTACCCACACTGGGGTGGTATATAACTCCTACAGGCTGAGGTACCCACACTGGGGTGGTATATAGCTCCTACAGGCTGAGGTACCCACACTGGGGTGGTATATAACTCCTACAGGCTGAGGTACCCACACTGGGGTGGTATATAGCTCCTACAGGCTGAGGTACCCACACTGGGGTGGTGTATAACTCCTACAGGCTGAGGTACCCACACTGGGGTGGTATACAACTCCTACAGGCTGAGGTACCCACACTGGGGTGGTGTATAACTCCTACAGGCTGAGGTACCCACACTGGGGTGGTATATAACTTCTACAGGCTGAGGTACCCACACGGGGTGGTATATAGCTCCTACAGGCTGAGGTACCCACACTGGGGTGGTATATAGCTCCTACAGGCTGAGGTACCCACACTGGGGTGGTGTATAACTTCTACAGGCTGAGGTACCCACACTGGGGTGGTGTATAGCTCCTGAGGTACCCACACTGGGGTGGTGTATAACTCCTACAGGCTGAGGTACCCACACTGGGGTGGTGTATAGCTCCTACAGGCTGAGGTACCCACACTGGGGTGGTATATAACTCCTACAGGCTGAGGTACCCACACTGGGGTGGTGTATAACTCCTACAGGCTGAGGTACCCACACTGGGGTGGTGTATAGCTCCTACAGGCTGAGGTACCCACACTGGGGTGGTATATAACTCCTACAGGCTGAGGTACCCACACTGGGGTGGTGTATAACTCCTACAGGCTGAGGTACCCACACTGGGGTGGTGTATAACTCCTACAGGCTGAGGTACCCACACTGGGGTGGTATATAACTCCTACAGGCTGAGGTACCCACACTGGGGTGGTATATAACTCCTACAGGCTGAGGTACCCACACTGGGGTGGTATATAACTCCTACAGGCTGAGGTACCCACACTGGGGTGGTATATAACTCCTACAGGCTGAGGTACCCACACTGGGGTGGTGTATAACTCCTACAGGCTGAGGTACCCACACTGGGGTGGTGTATAACTCCTACAGGCTGAGGTACCCACACTGGGGTGGTATATAACTCCTACAGGCTGAGGTACCCACACTGGGGTGGTATATAACTCCTACAGGCTGAGGTACCCACACTGGGGTGGTATATAACTCCTACAGGCTGAGGTACCCACACTGGGGTGGTATATAACTCCTACAGGCTGAGGTACCCACACTGGGGTGGTATATAACTCCTACAGGCTGAGGTACCCACACTGGGGTGGTATATAACTCCTACAGGCTGAGGTACCCACACTGGGGTGGTATATAACTCCTACAGGCTGAGGTATCCACACTGGGGTGGTGTATAGCTCCTGAGGTACCCACACTGGGGTGGTATCATATATTATTATTATTATATTATATAACTCCTACAGGCTGAGGTACCCACACTGGGGTGGTATATAACTCCTACAGGCTGAGGTACCCACACTGGGGTGGTATATAACTCCTACAGGCTGAGGTACCCACACTGGGGTGGTGTATAACTCCTACAGGCTGAGGTACCCACACTGGGGTGGTGTATAACTCCTACAGGCTGAGGTACCCACACTGGGGTGGTATATAACTCCTACAGGCTGAGGTACCCACACTGGGGTGGTATATAACTCCTACAGGCTGAGGTACCCACACTGGGGTGGTATGATACCCACACTGGGGTGGTATATAGCTCCTACAGGCTGAGGTACCCACACTGGGGTGGTATATAACTCCTACAGGCTGAGGTACCCACACTGGGGTGGTATATAACTCCTACAGGCTGAGGTACCCACACTGGGGTGGTATATAACTCCTACAGGCTGAGGTACCCACACTGGGGTGGTATATAGCTCCTACAGGCTGAGGTACCCACACTGGGGTGGTGTATAGCTCCTACAGGCTGAGGTACCCACACTGGGGTGGTATATAGCTCCTACAGATGACAATACCCTCTAGTCTAGATCAAACCTCAGGCACTGAATTTAATTTATTTGCGTAAAAAAAAAAAAAAAAAAAAAGAGCACTTTCAATGAACATCCATCTTTCCAAAGTAGTCTTGAAAAGGTAACAACAAACCATAAGGATTAAAAGACAAGGTTACCTCTCATTCCTCCATCCTCGGGCCTGGGTAGAAGAGGGGGATGAAGAGGAGGGAGAGGAGGAGCAGAAGAGAGGCCCCTCCCTCTCCACAGTCGTCCTGACTGTCTCCTCTCTCTCCCTCCTCTCCCCTGCCCCCCTCCTCTTCTCCTCGTCCTCCTTCGTTCTCCATGACTACCACCGACCCTGGCGGTCACCAGGGCAGCGGCGGCTGCTTCGGCAGCTGCGATCATTGCGGTCCCGTTCTCCCCTGTAACAGGAGGTGGCCTGAGAGTAAACTCTTTAAAGTTGTCCTGGGCCTTGATCGAGTGAAGGATGGAGGAGAACGGCTGTTTACACAGAGGACATTCCACCTGGAGATCAGAAATAACAAATGATTTATTCATCCTAGAGGGGAAAATCGGTTTGTCCAGCATTTCAGTAATCAAGAGCAATGATATTATAAAAACACACAAAAGTCTAGCTTCGTACTTGTTCTGTGCACAAAAATGTAGTGCACTACATAGGGATTAAGGTGCTGTTTGGGACGTATTGGGTCTGATCAAAGGTAGTGCACTACATAGGGATTAGGGTGCTGTTTGGGACGTATTGGGTCTGATCAAAGGTAGTGCACTACATAGGGATTAGGGTGCTGTTTGGAACGTATTGGGCCTGATCAAAAGTAGTGCACTACATAGGGATTAGGGTGCTGTTTGGAACGTATTGGGCCTGATCAAAAGTAGTGCACTACATAGGGATTAGGGTGCTGTTTGGGACGTATTGGGTCTGATCAAAAGTAGTGCACTACATAGGGATTAGGGTGCTGTTTGGGACGTATTGGGTCTGATCAAAGGTAGTGCACTACATAGGGATTAGGGTGCTGTTTGGAACGTATTGGGCCTGATCAAAAGTAGTGCACTACATAGGGATTAGGGTGCTGTTTGGAACGTATTGGGCCTGATCAAAGGTAGTGCACTACATAGGGATTAGGGTGCTGTTTGGAACGTATTGGGCCTGATCAAAAGTAGTGCACTACATAGGGATTAGGGTGCTGTTTGGAACGTATTGGGCCTGATCAAAGGTAGTGCACTACATAGGGATTAGGGTGCTGTTTGGAACGTATTGGGCCTGATCAAAAGTAGTGCACTACATAGGGATTAGGGTGCTGTTTGGAACGTATTGGGCCTGATCAAAGGTAGTGCACTACATAGGGATTAGGGTGCTGTTTGGAACGTATTGGGCCTGATCAAAAGTAGTGCACTACATAGGGATTAGGGTGCTGTTTGGAACGTATTGGGCCTGATCAAAAGTAGTGCACTACATAGGGATTAGGGTGCTGTTTGGAACGTATTGGGCCTGATCAAAAGTAGTGCACTACATAGGGATTAGGGTGCTGTTTGGAACGTGTTGGGCCTTGGAACGTATTGGGCCTGATCAAAAGTAGTGCACTACATAGGGATTAGGGTGCTGTTTGGAACATATTGGGCCTGATCAAAAGTAGTGCACTACATAGGGATTAGGTGCTGTTTGGAACATATTGGGCCTGATCAAAAGTAGTGCACTATATAGGGATTAGGGTGCTGTTTGGGACGTAGTGGGTCTGATCAAAAGTAGTGCACTACATAGGGATTAGGGTGCTGTTTGGAACGTATTGGGCCTGATCAAAAGTAGTGCACTACATAGGGATTAGGGTGCTGTTTGGGACGTATTGGCTCTGATCAAAAGTAGTGCACTACATAGGGATTAGGGTGCTGTTTGGGAGACTCCTACCTTGTTGTTGCTCCACTCCTGTATGCACTGGAAGCAGAAGCGATGGAGACACCTGTTCAGGTAAGGAAGGAAACAGGTGAAACACCTTAAACCTGACAACACTGGTGCTAAAATAATATACTACCACAAAAAATAGACACATTTTGAATTCACACACGTCTTCGTCAGGTGACGGCCGCTGAAGTCAGAACTTAGATTTGGGTAAAGCACCTTGGGAGCGGCAATATGCCGGGCCTCTCATTCCTTTACCCAGGCCCTAGTTTTGGCGCACCAGGACTACTGTTCAGCTGTGTGGTCATGTAACCGATGCGAAATGGCTAGCTAGTCAGCGGTGGTGGGCGCTAATAGCGTTTCAAATCGAGTGACGTCACTCGCTCTGAGACCTTGAAGTAGTTGTTTCCCCTTTGCTCTGCAAAGGGCCGCAGCTTTTTTGTGGAGCGATGGGTAACGACGCTTCGAGGGTGGCTGTTGTCGATGTGTGCAGAGGGTCCCTGGTTCGAGCCCAGGTCGGGGCGAGGGACGGAAGAGGGGGGAGGGACGAGGAGAGGGAGGGACGGAAGAGAGGGAGGGACGAGAGGGAGGGACGAGGAGAGGGACGGAAGAGAGGGAGGGGCGAGGAGAGGGAAGGAAGAGAGGGAGGGGCGAGAAGAGGGAAGGAAGAGAGGGAGGGGCGAGAAGAGGGGAGGGGCGAGGAGAGGGAAGGAAGAGAGGGAGGGGCGAGGAGAGGGACGGAAGAGAGGGAGGGAGGGACGAGGAGAGGGAGGGGCGAGGAGAGGGAAGGAAGAGAGGGAGGGACGAGGAGAGAGACGGAAGAGAGGGAGGGAGGGACGGAAGAGAGGGAGGAAGGGACGAGAGGGAGGGAGGGACGAGGAGAGGGATGGAAGAGAGGGAGGGGCGAGGAGAGGGATGGAAGAGAGGGAGGGAGGGACGGAAGAGAGGGAGGGAAGAGAGGGAGGGGCGAGGAGAGGGACGAGGAGAGGGACAGAAGAGAGGGAGGGAGGGGCGAGGAGAGGGAAGGAGGGGCGAGGAGAGGGACGGAAGAGAGGGAGGGGCGAGGAGAGGGACGGAGGGGCGAGAGAGGGACGGAAGAGAGGGAGGGGCAAGGAGAGGGACGGAAGAGAAGGAGGGGCGAGGAGAGGGACGGAAGAGAGGGAGGGGCGAGGAGAGGGACGGAAGAGAAGGAGGGGCGAGGAGAGGGACGGAAGAGAGGGAGGGGCGAGGAGAGGGAAGGAGGGGCGAGGAGAGGGACGGAAGAGAGGGAGGGGCGAGGAGAGGGAAGGAGGGGTGAGGAGAGGGAAGGAAGCAGCACTGGTACATTCAGGTGCGGCACAGAAGGACTTACGCAAATTGCAGTTGGTCCTAAACTTAAAAGCACTGAGATGTGCAGATGTGCAAACGTCAATGACATGTCAATCTCTCCTGGTTGAAAGTTCAGGAGAGATTGACTGCATCACAATTGGTCTTTATGTGTTGATGGTACTGAACTGTCTGCTCAAGCAGTTCAGACACTCATCTGTACAACACAAGACATGCAACCAGAGGTCTCTTCCCAGGTCCAGAACAGAGGGAAACACATGGTATTCTATGCATTTTGCATTGTATGTGATATGTGATATGTGGGTGTCTCTCTATACTAGCTGTGGGAATTGCTAAATTGCAATGCAAACATAGTGATATGTATATTATGCATTTTATTTATTGTTTCCTGTTTGGACCCCAGGAAGAGGAGCCTCGGCAGCAGGATCCTAATACCTGTCCAGGTAAGACATGTTGTTGAAACGGTCCAGACAGATTGGGCATTTAGAGTCAGGAGACGCCTCGGCCGAAACCGACTGAGAGGAGGTCTTAGAGGTTTCTTCCTGTTCCTGACCGCCTCCTCCGCTCTCCCGCCGTCGGACACGCAGTTTCATCTTGGTAGGGGCCATCTTCTAGAGGGGGGAGAAGGTGTCAAGTCAGTCAATACCAGACAAATCAATTGGAAACATTTTGCTACAGCGCATGTATGAGAATAATGTAGATTAGCCTACTATGGGAATGTGAGTCCACAAACATGTTACCAGTGGCTAGTTTAGTGCCTAAGCCTTCACCACGACTCTCTGTTCCATTACATTACACATAAAAGAGTCATTGGACGAAGGCTGCATCGCTTGGGTCTGAACATTAACAGGCTGCATCGCTTGGGTCTGAACATTAACAGGCATCGCTTGGGTCTGAACATTAACAGGCTGCATCGAACATTAACAGGGTCTGAACATTAACAGGCTGCATCGCTTGGGTCTGAACATTAACAGGCTGCAACATTAACAGGCTGCATCGCTGGGTCTGAACATTAACAGGCTGCATCGCTTGGGTCTGAACATTAACAGGCATCGCTTGGGTCTGAACATTAACAGGCATCGCTTGGGTCTGAACATTAACAGGCTGCATCGCTTGGGTCTGAACATTAACAGGCTGCAACATTAACAGGCTGCATCGCTTGGGTCTGAACATTAACAGGCTGCATCGCTTGGGTCTGAACATTAACAGGCTGCATCGCTTGGGTCTGAACATTAACAGGCTGCATCGCTTGGGTCTGAACATTAACAGGCTGCATCGCTTGGGTCTGAACATTAACAGGCTGCATCGCTTGGGTCTGAACATTAACAGGCTGCATCGCTTGGGTCTGAACATTAACAGGCTGCATCGCTTGGGTCTGAACATTAACAGGCTGCATCGCTTGGGTCTGAACATTAACAGGCATCGCTTGGGTCTGAACATTAACAGGCATCGCTTGGGTCTGAACATTAACAGGCATCATCGCTTGGGTCTGAACATTAACAGGCTGCATCGCTTGGGTCTGAACATTAACAGGCTGCATCGCTTGGGTCTGAACATTAACAGGCTGCATCGCTTGGGTCTGAACATTAACAGGCATCGCTTGGGTCTGAACATTAACAGGCATCGCTTGGGTCTGAACATTAACAGGCATCATCGCTTGGGGTTTTGGAAACACAAGGACCTTATCTGCGAAAATAAATGTTTGCTTTTTTTAAGTTTAAAAATTGATAAACACTTTTATAGGGTTCCCTCACGGGCATATCTCCACGTTACAGAACAACTGTGTGTAAACGGATGACAGACGACAAAACGTCACTGGAAAAACACTGTTGGCAGCAACTGTGTTAAAACGGTGAAAACGGTGTACAGTAAAACGCGCTGCATTTCCGGTGCTCCGGCCCCTGCAGAACTCAGGCTAGTCATACTTCATGCGCTTCTGGAGAAGGAAGTTGGCAAGATGTCAAGTTCACTTACCGTCAACCGAACCATGTCAACGCGATACGGTTCGATACGGTTCAGAGGTCAAGTCGGTCTATGCCTGCCACACCACCCATTCCCCAGACAAACACACATTTTCAGATCAAACATAAATGGTTTCTTATTGTTTTTTTTTTTAAGCGACCAGATCTAGCGCATATATTATATTCTTCACAGCTGGCTTTGGTAACGAGGTGCTGCTGCTTCCACTTCCGCCCAGCTAACGAGCTAACGAGCTAAACCTGAATGCTAAACCATCCTGGTTCATCGCTCACCAATCGCAGTCACTCACCAGTTACCTATAAAAGATAGCTAGGTAGCTACACCACTTAGCACTAACGATGATAATCAAACGAAACAACAACAATAGGGCTGATAACTCGCTCGTCAGCTGACAGGCTAGCCGAGTAACGTTAGCCCGCTAACATGGTTAGTTAACTAACGGCTTTTTTCCCCCTTTTACCTGACGACTCGAATCCCTGCAGAGATCTCCGGTTCACGGTCAAAACATCACGTTATAACCAACGAATCCGTTAGTGTCGCTCATCGGCTAACTATCTGACGACATTACGGTGAACGCAGACCTAAAGAAAGGTTTATAAATTGTCAAATGTATGGTAGGAATGTCGATTTTAAAAAAGAAGAAAAAAAAACTTGGTGTTGTGAATCAGAAAGCAGGAGCGCAAATCGGTAACGAAGAGGATTGTGGGATACTGGAGGACTTCCCCCTTCGCGCAGCCGCACAACGTTACTAATGTCCAGGGAGGATTAGAGGTTGTGGTTGATTGATTGTGTCCACATTTGTTGATATTGGTAGAACCTATTTCATCTTCACTTCTTATTTTGAAAGAGGAAGTCAAGTACTTTTAAGCATATGTTTTAATTTCAGTCTCCTCCATCTCCACTAAGTATTTACACGTCCACTTCCCGTCTATAAATGAGCAAATTGTCATGTACTTGTTTAGATTTCAGACCTGGTGCCCGGTTTTCCGACTGTGATGGAATGTTTTAACGATGTCACTGACACCCGTTCCCCCAAAACACCACGCAGTGCACTCGTTTCAAAGTGTCGTTTCAAAGTGTCGTTACAGGAGCTGTCCTGCGCTGAACATGATTCCAGAATATAGACTAAAGAGCTGTAGCTCGTAAATGATTTATGGCTATTTAAAGTATTTTTATTTTATTTTTAATTTGTTCAAGGTAGGGGTGGTATACAGAAGATAGCCCTATTTTATGAGTTGTTAATGACCCTAGGATGGCAACAGGTGAATTCTGGGTGGTGCTACTGGCTTTCTCTATTCAGATGGTTTTATACTCAACAACCAAACTAGGACAAATCTGACAGTTATTTCTGTAGCACTGTATCAAAACACCTTAATAGACTGTATTGGAAAGATCCAGACCAGTATGTTGACCAATACTGGTACACTTTAACATGCAATGTATCGCCCAGCCCTAGTCTGTGTGTCTGTATCTGTATCTGTGTGTGTGTGTGTCTGTGTGTCTGTATCTGTGTGTGTATCTGTGTGTGTGTGTGTGTGTGTGTGTGTGTGTCTGTGTGTCTGTATCTGTGTGTGTGTGTGTGTGTGTGTCTGTATCTGTGTGTGTGTGTGTGTGTGTCTGTGTCTGTGTGTGTGTCTGTATCTGTGTGTGTGTGTCTGTGTGTCTGTATCTGTGTGTGTGTCTGTATCTGTGTGTGTGTCTGTATCTGTGTGTGTGTGTGTGTGTCTGTGTGCCTGTATCTGTGTGTGTGTCTGTATCTGTGTGTGTGTCTGTATCTGTGTGTGTGTGTCTGTGTGTCTGTATCTGTGTGTGTGTCTGTATCTGTGTGTGTGTCTGTATCTGTGTGTGTGTCTGTATCTGTGTGTGTGTGTGTCTGTGTATCTTGTTCTGTGTGTGTGTCTGTATCTGTGTGTGTGTCTGTATCTGTGTGTGTGTGTGTCTGTGTATCTTGTTCTGTGTGTGTGTGTGTGTGTTTGTACCCCGGTTGAGAGTAACATTATCTCTTTGTTGAGCAGGAAATCGTTCAGACTTCCTTAAAGACAGTACTCAGTGATGATGACAAATTGTTTGGGAGATTCCACACAACCTTCAAATAATCTTCACAGGTTAGGATGCCCAGTATCATATTGGACAGAGGCTTCATTTGGAATTTGGCAGATACCGGAACAAAAAGTGAGCGCGAGAGGGGGTTGACCCGGGGGCCTCTGAGGTACCAGAATGCATGAGAAAAAAATCACCTTTATAATAAAGCAAAAAAATCACCTTTACAATAAAGCATTCATATCATCGATATGTGACATAGAGCAGTAGAGTAGACGCACTTACAGAAATTGCATACATGGGGAATATTTTTAGTAGTCTAGGGAAGAGGAAAAACGTGTCCTCTTCTAAGTGCAATTCATCATTTAACTGGAGACGACGGCAGAATCTGGTTTTTATACAAATGATGGAAACGACAGGCTACTTTGACACAAATGATGGAAACGACAGGCTACTTTGACACAAATGATGGAAACGACAGGCTACTTTGACACAAATGATGGAAACGACAGGCTACTTTGACACAAATGATGGAAACGACAGGCTACTTTGACACAAATGATGGAAACGACAGGCTACTTTGACACAAATGATGGAAACGACAGGCTACTTTGACACAAATGATGGAAACGACAGGCTACTTTGACACAAATGATGGAAACGACAGGCTACTTTGACACAAATGATGGAAACGACAGGCTACTTTGACACAAATGATGGAAACGACAGGTTACTTTGACACAAATGATGGAAACGACAGGTTACTTTGACACAAATGATGGAAACGACAGGTTACTTTGACACAAATGATGGAAACGACAGGCTACTTTGACACAAATGATGGAAACGACAGGCTACTTTGACACAAATGATGGAAACGACAGGCTACTTTGACACAAATGATGGAAACGACAGGCTACTTTGACACAAATGATGGAAACGACAGGCTACTTTGACACAAATGATGGAAACGACAGGCTACTTTGACACAAATGATGGAAACGACAGGCTACTTTGACACAAATGATGGAAACGACAGGCTACTTTGACACAAATGATGGAAACGACAGGCTACTTTGACACAAATGATGGAAACGACAGGCTACTTTGACACAAATGATGGAAACGACAGGCTACTTTGACACAAATGATGGAAACGACAGGCTACTTTGACACAAATGATGGAAACGACAGGCTACTTTGACACAAATGATGGAAACGACAGGCTACTTTGACACAAATGATGGAAACGACAGGCTACTTTGACACAAATGATGGAAACGACAGGCTACTTTGACACAAATGATGGAAACGACAGGTTACTTTGACACTTGACACCTTATGGAACAGCAGGGACTGTGAAGCAACACACAGGGGCTCCATTAACGACACACATGTGTCTCATAGATTCTGTAATGTAATTTTGTATCTACCAATTTTCTTTTGCACAACAACCTGCATCTGTCTGGTTGGCTGTGTGTCTGTCTGTTCGAGGCCCATGTTGCAGTTCTCTCTAATGTCCACAGGGCAGCAGTAGAGAGACAGTTATGGTGCAGACCAACATAATGGGAATTAATATGTTTTTTTCTTTTAACAAGGCAAGTCTCTTAAGAACAAATTCTTACTTAGAATGACAACCTACACCGGCCAAACTCAGACAACGCTGGGCCAATTGTGCACCGCCCTACTGGACTCCCAATCACGGCCGGTTGTGATACAGCCTGGATTTGAACCAGGGTCTGTAGTGACACCTTTTGCACTGAAATGCAGTGCCTTAGACCTCTGCTCCACTCGGGAACCCAGAGAGAAGCAACATAGATTACATCAAGAGATGGTCAGGGAGAAGAAGAGGACAGCAGAGAGGCAGGGAGGAGAAGAGGACAGCAGAGAGGCAGGGAGGAGAAGAGGACAGCAGAGAGGAGAAGAGGACAGCAGAGAGGCAGAGAGGAGTAGAGGACAGCAGAGAGACAGGGAGGAGAAGAGGACAGCAGAGAGGAGAAGAGGACAGCAGAGAGGAGAAGAGGACAGCAGAGAGGAGAAGAGGACAGCAGAGAGGAGAAGAGGACAGCAGAGAGGCAGAGAGGAGAAGAGGACAGCAGAGAGACAGGGAGGAGTAGAAGACAGCAGAGAAGAGAAGAGAACAGCAGAGAGGAGAAGAGGACAGCAGAGAGACAGAGAGGAGAAGAGGACAGCAGAGAGGGCAGGGAGGAGAAGAGGACAGCAGAGAGACAGAGAGGAGAAGAGGACAGCAGAGAGGAGAAGAGGACAGCAGAGAGACAGAGAGGAGAAGAGGACAGCAGAGAGGGCAGGGAGGAGAAGAGGACAGCAGGGAGGAGAAGAGGACAGCAGAGAGGAGAAGAGGACAGCAGAGAGGAGAAGAGGACAGCAGGGAGGAGAAGAGGGCAGCAGAGAGGCAGAGAGGAGAAGAGGACAGCAGAGAGGAGAAGAGGACAGCAGGGAGGAGAAGAGGGCAGCAGAGAGGCAGAGAGGAGAAGAGGACAGCAGAGAGGAGAAGAGGACAGCAGGGAGGAGAAGAGGACAGCAGAGAGGCAGAGAGGAGAAGAGGACAGCAGAGAGGCAGAGAGGAGAAGAGGACAGCAGAGAGGCAGGGAGGAGAAGAGGACAGCAGAGAGGAGAAGAGGACAGGAGAGAGGCAGAGAGGAGAAGAGGACAGCAGAGAGGCAGAGAGGAGAAGAGGACAGCAGAGAGGAGAAGAGGACAGCAGAGAGGAGAAGAGGACAGGAGAGAGGAGAAGAGGACAGCAGAGAGGAGAAGGGGACAGCAGAGAGGCAGGGAGGAGAAGAGGACAGCAGAGAGGAGAAGAGGACAGCAGAGAGGAGTAGAGGACAGCAGAGAGGCAGAGAGGAGTAGAGGACAGCAGAGAGACAGGGAGGAGTAGAGGTCAGCAGAGAGGAGAAGAGGACAGCAGAGAGGAGAAGAGGACAGCAGAGAGGCAGAGAGGACAGCAGAGAGGAGAAGAGGACAGCAGAGAAGAGGACAGCAGAGAGGAGAAGAGGACAGCAGAGAGGAGAAGAGGACAGCAGAGAGGAGAAGAGGACAGCAGAGAAGAGAAGAGGACAGCAGAGAGAGAAGAGGACAGCAGAGAGGAGAAGAGGACAGCAGAGAAGAGAAGAGGACAGCAGAGAGGAGAAGAGGACAGCAGAGAGGCAGAGAGGAGAAGAGGACAGCAGAGAAGAGAAGAGGACAGGAGAGAGGAGAAGAGGACAGCAGAGAGGAGAAGAGGACAGCAGAGAAGAGAAGAGGACAGCAGCGAAGAGAAGAGGACAGCAGAGAGGCAGAGAGGAGAAGAGGACAGGAGAGAGGAGAAGAGGACAGGAGAGAGGGCAGGGGAGAGGCAGAGAGGAGAAGAGGACAGCAGAGAAGAGAAGAGGACAGGAGAGAGGAGAAGAGGAGAAGAGGACAGCAGAGAAGAGAAGAGGACAGGAGAGAGGAGAAGAGGACAGCAGAGAGGCAGAGAGGAGAAGAGGACAGCAGAGAGGAGAAGAGGACAGCAGAGAGGAGAAGAGGACAGCAGAGAGGCAGAGAGGAGAAGAGGACAGCAGAGAGGAGAAGAGGACAGCAGAGAGGAGAAGAGGACAGCAGAGAGGCAGAGAGGAGAAGAGGACAGCAGAGAGGAGAAGAGGACAGCAGAGAAGAGAAGAGGACAGGAGAGAGGAGAAGAGGACAGCAGAGAGGAGAAGAGGACAGCAGAGAAGAGAAGAGAAGAGGACAGCAGAGAGGCAGAGAGGAGAAGAGGACAGCAGAGAGGAGAAGAGGACAGGAGAGAAGAGAAGAGAAGAGGACAGCAGAGAGGAGAAGAGGACAGGAGAGAGGCAGAGAGGAGAAGAGGACAGCAGAGAGGAGAAGAGGACAGGAGAGAGGCAGAGAGGAGAAGAGGACAGCAGAGAGGAGAAGAGGACAGCAGAGAGGCAGAGAGGAGAAGAGGACAGCAGAGAGGAGAAGAGGACAGGAGAGAGGCAGAGAGGAGAAGAGGACAGCAGAGAGGAGAAGAGGACAGGAGAGAGGCAGAGAGGAGAAGATGACAGCAGAGAGGAGAAGAGGACAGGAGAGAGGGCAGGGGAGAGGTGGAGAGGGGAGAGGTGGAGAGGTGGAGAGGGGAGAGGCAGAGAGGCGTTGAGGCGGGCTCAGTGACTTGTCAAATAGCTAGAGCAGGAATTCACTGAGTTAAATAAAGGTTAAATAAAATATATATATTTTTAAAGAGCTACGGAGGAAAAGCACTGAACTGGAGCGACTCTTACAGCTGTCATACACTGATAAACAACTCCACCGTATACAGCCCTTCCCATTCCTCTGCAGCATCCCCAGATACCCAGGTTAGGACAAGAGGGTTCTACTATCCCATAAGTCTATGCATACACAAAGAAGAATTGTAAACAAAGGGACCGGTGATGCTACTTATCAACAGCATGAATCTGTGTATTTTATCCTGATTTCCTGAAAAAGTTTGGACTTTTTGTTGTTGTGGTATTGTGTAGAACGACTTTCATATTTGAATTTCTGAAAATGTATTTATTCTGTGTTGTTGTTTTGGATATAATGTATTCATTCTCTATTGTTTTGGATATAATGTATTCATTCTGTATTGTTGTTTTGGATATAATGTATTCATTCTCTATTGTTGTTTTGGATATAATGTATTCATTCTCTATTGTTTTGGATATAATGTATTCATTCTCTATTGTTTTGGATATAATGTATTCATTCTCTATTGTTGTTTTGGATATAATGTATTCATTCTCTATTGTTGTTTTGGATATAATGTATTCATTCTCTATTGTTGTTTTGGATATAATGTATTCATTCTGTATTGTTGTTTTGGATATAATGTATTCATTCTCTATTGTTGTTTTGGATATAATGTATTCATTCTCTATTGTTGTTTTGGATATAATGTATTCATTCTCTATTGTTGTTTTGGATATAATGTATTCATTCTCTATTGTTGTTTTGGATATAATGTATTCATTCTCTATTGTTGTTTTGGATATAATGTATTCATTCTCTATTGTTTTGGATATAATGTATTCATTCTCTATTGTTGTTTTGGATATAATGTATTCATTCTCTATTGTTTTGGATATAATGTATTCATTCTCTATTGTTTTGGATATAATGTATTCATTCTCTATTGTTTTGGATATAATGTATTCATTCTCTATTGTTGTTTTGGATATAATGTATTCATTCTCTATTGTTGTTTTGGATATAATGTATTCTTTCTCTATTGTTGTTTTGGATATAATGTATTCATTCTCTATTGTTTTGGATATAATGTATTCATTCTGTGTTGTTTTGGATATAATGTATTCATTCTCTATTGTTTTGGATATAATGTATTCATTCTGTGTTGTTTTGGATATAATGTATTCATTCTCTATTGTTTTGGATATAATGTATTCATTCTCTATTGTTTTGGATATAATGTATTCATTCTCTATTGTTTTGGATATAATGTATTCATTCTCTATTGTTGTTTTGGATATAATGTATTCATTCTGTGTTGTTTTGGATATAATGTATTCATTCTCTATTGTTGTTTTGGATATAATGTATTAATTCTCTATTGTTTTGGATATAATGTATTCATTCTCTATTGTTGTTTTGGATATAATGTATTCATTCTGTGTTGTTTTGGATATAATGTATTCATTCTCTATTGTTGTTTTGGATATAATGTATTCATTCTCTATTGTTTTGGATATAATGTATTCATTCTCTATTGTTTTGGATATAATGTATTCATTCTCTATTGTTTTGGATATAATGTATTCATTCTCTATTGTTGTTTTGGATATAATGTATTCATTCTGTGTTGTTTTGGATATAATGTATTCATTCTCTATTGTTGTTTTGGATATAATGTATTAATTCTCTATTGTTTTGGATATAATGTATTCATTCTCTATTGTTGTTTTGGATATAATGTATTCATTCTGTGTTGTTTTGGATATAATGTATTCATTCTCTATTGTTGTTTTGGATATAATGTATTCATTCTCTATTGTTTTGGATATAATGTATTCATTCTCTATTGTTTTGGATATAATGTATTCATTCTCTATTGTTTTGGATATAATGTATTCATTCTCTATTGTTGTTTTGGATATAATGTATTCATTCTCTATTGTTGTTTTGGATATAATGTATTCATTCTGTATTGTTGTTTTGGATATAATGTATTCATTCTCTATTGTTGTTTTGGATATAATGTATTCATTCTGTGTTGTTTTGGATATAATGTATTCATTCTCTATTGTTGTTTTGGATATAATGTATTCATTCTGTGTTGTTTTGGATATAATGTATTCATTCTCTATTGTTTTGGATATAATGTATTCATTCTCTAGTGTTGTTTTGGATATAATGTATTCATTCTGTATTGTTGTTTTGGATATAATGTATTCATTCTCTATTGTTTTGGATATAATGTATTCATTCTCTATTGTTTTGGATATAATGTATTCATTCTCTATTGTTGTTTTGGATATAATGTATTCAGTCTCTATTGTTTTGGATATAATGTATTCATTCTGTATTGTTGTTTTGGATATAATGTATTCATTCTCTATTGTTGTTTTGGATATAATGTATTCATTCTGTATTGTTGTTTTGGATATAATGTATTCATTCTGTATTGTTGTTTTGGATATAATGTATTCATTCTCTATTGTTTTGGATATAATGTATTCATTCTCTATTGTTGTTTTGGATATAATGTATTCAGTCTCTATTGTTTTGGATATAATGTATTCATTATCTATTGTTGTTTTGGATATAATGTATTCATTCTCTATTGTTTTGGATATAATGTATTCATTATCTATTGTTGTTTTGGATATAATGTATTCATTCTCTATTGTTTTGGATATAATGTATTCATTATCTATTGTTGTTTTGGATATAATGTATTCATTCTCTATTGTTGTTTTGGATATAATGTATTCATTATCTATTGTTGTTTTGGATATAATGTATTCATTCTCTATTGTTGTTTTGGATATAATGTATTCATTCTCTATTGTTGTTTTGGATATAATGTATTCATTCTCTATTGTTGTTTTGGATATAATGTATTCATTCTGTGTTGTTTTGGATATAATGTATTCATTCTCTATTGTTGTTTTGGATATAATGTATTCATTCTCTATTGTTTTGGATATAATGTATTCATTCTCTATTGTTTTGGATATAATGTATTCATTCTGTATTGTTGTTTTGGATATAATGTATTCATTCTCTATTGTTGTTTTGGATATAATGTATTCATTCTCTATTGTTTTGGATATAATGTATTCATTCTGTATTGTTGTTTTGGATATAATGTATTCATTCTCTATTGTTGTTTTGGATATAATGTATTCATTCTCTATTGTTGTTTTGGATATAATGTATTCATTCTCTATTGTTTTGGATATAATGTATTCATTCTCTATTGTTTTGGATATAATGTATTCATTCTCTAGTGTTGTTTTGGATATAATGTATTCATTCTCTATTGTTGTTTTGGATATAATGTATTCATTCTCTATTGTTTTGGATATAATGTATTCATTCTCTATTGTTTTGGATATAATGTATTCATTCTCTAGTGTTGTTTTGGATATAATGTATTCATTCTCTATTGTTGTTTTGGATATAATGTATTCATTCTCTATTGTTTTGGATATAATGTATTCATTCTCTATTGTTTTGGATATAATGTATTCATTCTCTATTGTTGTTTTGGATATAATGTATTCATTCTCTATTGTTTTGGATATAATGTATTCATTCTGTGTTGTTGTTAGTTATTTTGGATATTTTCGAGGCCTATATGACCAGGACTGTTTTCTTAGTAAGAGATTATACAACTTCAACATTAAACCTTCCTCCTCTTGAGATTAAAGTCTTAGTAACAGTTTTACTCCAATATAAGAATTGCCACAATAATGTTTGTTCAAATTATCACTAACTTAGAGAGGCTGCTGCCAACATACAGACTCAAATCATGCATGTAATACAGGGACTTAATAAAGACATGGATCACTAGTCACATTAAATAACACCACTTAAAGACATGGATCACTGGTCACATTAAATAACACCACTTAAAGACATGGATCACTGGTCACATTAAATAACACCACTTAAAGACATGGATCACTAGTCACATTAAATAACACCACTTAAAGACATGGATCACTGGTCACATTAAATAACACCACTTGAAGACATGGATCACTAGTCACATTAAATAACACCACTTAAAGACATGGATCTCTGGTCACATTAAATAACACCACACTTAAAGACATGGATCACTGGTCACATTAAATAACACCACTTAAAGACATGGATAACTAGTCACATTAAATAACACCACTTAAAGACATGGATCACTAGTCACATTAAATAACACCACTTAAAGACATGGATCACTAGTCACATTAAATAACACCACTTAAAGACATGGATCACTGATCACATTAAATAACACCACTTAAAGACATGGATCACTAGTCACATTAAATAACACCACTTAAAGACATGGATCACTGGTCACATTAAATAACACCACTTAAAGACATGGATCACTAGTCACATTAAATAACACCACTTAAAGACATGGATCACTAAAGACATGGATCACTATCACATAAATAACACCACTTAAAGACATGGATCACTGGTCACATTAAATAACACCACTTAAAGACATGGATCACTAGTCACATTAAATAACACCACTTAAAGACATGGATCACTGGTCACATTAAATAACACCACTTAAAGACATGGATCACTGGTCACATTAAATAACACCACTTAAAGACATGGATCACTAGTCACATTAAATAACACCACTTAAAGACATGGATCACTGGTCACATTAAATAACACCACTTAAAGACATGGATCACTGGTCACATTAAATAACACCACTTAAAGACATGGATCACTAGTCACATTAAATAACACCACTTAAAGACATGGATCACTAGTCACATTAAATAACACCACTTAAAGACATGGATCACTAGTCACATTAAATAACACCACTTAAAGACATGGATCACTGGTCACATTAAATAAACACCACTTAAAGACATGGATCACTAGTCACATTAAATAACACCACTTAAAGACATGGATCACTGGTCACATTAAATAACACCACTTAAAGACATGGATCACTAGTCACATTAAATAACACCACTTAAAGACATGGATCACTAGTCACATTAAATAACACCACTTAAAGACATGGATCACTAGTCACATTAAATAACACCACTTAAAGACATGGATCACTGGTCACATTAAATAACACCACTTAAAGACATGGATCACTAGTCACATTAAATAACACCACTTAAAGACATGGATCACTAGTCACATTAAATAACACCACTTAAAGACATGGATCACTAGTCACATTAAATAACACCACTTAAAGACATGGATCACTAGTCACATTAAATAACACCACTTAAAGACATGGATCACTAGTCACATTAAATAAACACCACTTAAAGACATGGATAACTAGTCACATTAAATAAACACCACTTAAAGACATGGATCACTAAAAATAACACCACTTAAAGACATGGATCACTAGTCACATTAAATAACACCACTTAAAGACATGGATCACTAGTCACATTAAATAACACCACTTAAAGACATGGATCACTAGTCACATTAAATAACACCACTTAAAGACATGGATCACTAGTCACATTAAATAACACCACTTAAAGACATGGATCACTGGTCACATTAAATAACACCACTTAAAGACATGGATCACTGGTCACATTAAATAACACCACTTAAAGACATGGATCACTAGTCACATTAAATAAACACCACTTAAAGACATGGATCACTGGTCACATTAAATAACACCACTTAAAGACATGGATCACTGGTCACATTAAATAACACCACTTAAAGACATGGATCACTAGTCACATTAAATAACACCACTTAAAGACATGGATCACTAGTCACATTAAATAACACCACTTAAAGACATGGATCACTAGTCACATTAAATAACACCACTTAAAGACATGGATCACTAGTCACATTAAATAAACACCACTTTAATAATGTTTACATATCCTACATTACTCATCTCATATGTATACACTGTATTTTATACCATCTACGGCATCTTGCCCATGCCGCTCGGCCATCGCTCATCCATGTATTTATATGTACAGTTGAAGTCTGAAGTTTACATACACTTAGGTTGGAGTCATTAAAACTCATTTTTCAACCACTCCACACATTTCTTGTTAAAGGCACAGTCAACTTAGTGAATGTCAACTTCTGACCCACTGGAATTGTGATACAGTGAATTATAAGTGGAGTAATATGTCTGTAAACAATTGTTAGAAAAATGACTTGTGTCATGTTCTAAGTAGATGTCCTTTACCGACTTGCCAAAACTATAGTTTGTTAAACAGCTTGGAAAATTCCAGAAAATGATGTCATGGATTTAGAAGCTTCTGATAGGCTCATTGACATAATTTGAGTGAATTGGAGGTGCACCTGTGGATGTATTTAAAGGCCTACCTTCAAACTCAGTGCCTCTTTGCTTGACATCATGGGAAAATCAAAAGAAATCAGCCAGAAAAAGTATTGTAGACCTCCACAAGTCTGGTTCATCCTTGGGAGCAATTTCCAAACACCTGAATGTACCACGTTCATCTGTATAAATAATAGTACACAAGTATAAACACCATGGGACCACGCAGCCGTCATACCGCTCAGGAAGGAGATGAGTTCTGTCTCCTAGAGATGAATGTACTTTGGTGCGAAAAGTGCAAATCAATCCCAGAACAACAGCAAAGGACCTTGTGAAGATGCTGGGGGAAACGGGTACAAAAGTATCTATATCCACAGTAAAACGAGTCCTATATCGACATAACCTGAAAGGCCACTCAGCAAGGAAGAAGCCACTGCTCCAACACTGCCAATAAAAAGCCAGACTACGGTTTGCAGCTGGACATGGGGACAATGATCGTACTTTTTGGAGAAATGTCCTCTGGTCTGATGAAACAAAAATAGAACTGTTTGGCCATAATGACCATTGTTATGTTTGGAAGAAAAAGGGGGAGGCTTGCAAGCCGAAAAACACCATCCCAACCATGAACATTGGGGTGTCATGTTGTGGGGGTGCTTTGCTGCAGGAGGGACTGGTGCACTTCACAAAATAGATGGCATCATGAGGGAAGAAGACCTTCCGGAGACACCTGAAACCCCACCTCTTTAAGGAATACCTAGGATAGGATAAGTAATCCTTCTCACCCCCCCCCCCCTTTAAGATTTAGATGCACTATTGTAAAGTGACTGTTCTACTGATGTCATAAGGTGAATGCACCAATTTGTAAGTCGCTCTGGATAAGAGCGTCTGCTAAATGACTGAAATGTAATGTAAATGTAAAGAAAATGATGTGAATATATTGAAGCAACATCTCAAGACATCAGTGAGGAAGTTAAAGCTTGGTCGCAAATGGGTCTTCCAAATGGACAATGACCCCAAGCATACTTCCAAAGTTGTGGGAAAATGGCTTAAGGACAACAAAGTCAAGGTATTGGAGTGGCCATCACAAAGCCCTGACCTCAATCCTATTGAACATTTGTGGGCAGAACTGAAAAAGCGTGTGCGAGCAAGGAGGCCTACAAACCTGACTCAGTTACACCAGCTCTGTCAGGAGGAATGGGCCAACATTCACCCAACTTATTGTGGGAAGCTTGTGGAAGGCTACCCAAAACTTTTGACCCAAGTTAAAATTTTTAAAGGCAATGCTACCAGATACTAATTGAGTGTATGTAAACTTCTGACCCACTGGGAATGTGATGAAGGAAATAAAAGCTGAAATAAATCATTCTCTCTACTATTATTCTGGCATTTCACATTCTTAAAATAAAGTGGTGATCCTAACTGTCCTAAAACAGGGAATTTTAACTAAATGATTAAACGTCAGGAATTGTGAAACTGAGTTCAATAGTATTTGGCTAAGGTGTATGTAAACTTCCGACTACAACTGTACATATTCTCATTCATCCCTTTACATTTGTGTGTATTAGGTAGTTGTTGGGGAATTGTTAGATTACTTGTTAGATATTACTGCACTGTCAAAACTAGATCACAAGCATTAACATCCGCTAACCATGTGTATGACCATTACATGTTGATTTGATTTGATTTTGTAAACACAAGGTCACGGTCTTTGAACTAGCGGGTCAAAGGTCACAGTCTTTGAACTAGTGGGTCAAAGGTCAAGGTCTTTGAATCTGTAGTCACTACATGACATGTTGAGCCCATATAGAAAAAACATTTGAAACATCCCATTAGCCAACACGTTTAATCATATAACGTATAGTCAGTTCTATAGACTATTAAATTCCTTATCTATTGACAGACACCAGTTGTACGAATTGCAAATCGTAACTTATCATACCATAATGGATGATGGACATCCACAAATGAATACGTACCAAACGAAACGTACACATACATATTAAATGGTGGGAAGACTCGTTTACGTTTACTATGTTACGTCTATCCTTGAGTCCAGGTTGCCTAAACGAGCTACTTGTCTGAGTTTACTGCCAAGGTAACCCTGATTGGCTGAACCGCTGTCACCCTCGGCCAATCAGAGTTGAATGCGTTCAGTGCGAGTAAAATAAATCGTTTGATATTCATTTACATCGCAACATGAAATACACATTTTATTTGTTGTTTTTGTGTGATTCGATGTACCGTTTTTCTATGTGGGCGGCTGTTGTTTTTCTACCGGGGGCTGTCGTTCCGTGCGGGGAATGAGAAGAGTGTCCTACCGATGCGGACTTTGGGGGAGAAGTATCGTTAACGGAACGGTACCGGGTGGCAATGGCGGCCAGTCTGCCGGAGAGAGAGAGAGAGAGTGATGATGGAGACTTCTACCGGAGAGCAGCTGATCGGTTCTAGATGCTCTACCAACCTGAGTGGTGCCGTGGCCTTGTGCCTCGCAGTTAGACAATGAACCGGTGGGTGAATCGTTCAAAAGTACATTTTATAACCTTGGTTGGTTGGTATTATATAAAATGTTGAATCTCTGGTTTGCAGGTCTAGTCGGCTGCATATACCTCTAGCAATGTGAATGAGCTTTACGGTATAGGCGCCATACTACAGCGGACTTTAGGCTGAAACCTTATGGTACCTAAAATGCTTCTGTTTGTTTATGAGCTTATAATTATGGACACTATCTGAGATGGTTTTTTCCTATTTCTGCATGAACAAATCTCTCTCTCTCTCTCTCTCTCTCTCTGTTTGTGTGTGTGTGTGTGTGCAGCCAGCCAGTATAGTGTGAAATTGTGGCAATGCAGCAAATATGATTGGATCTGTATCTCTCCAACTATCCCATGGTGTTTTTTATACTGTATATACAAGGAGCACATCCCATTACTGTGTGTGTGGAGGCTTGTTTTGTGTGTGTGTGGATGTGTGTTTTGTGTGTGTATTGATGCCTGTTTTGTGTGTGTGTTGATGCCTGTTTTGTGTGTGTGTTGATGCCTGTTTTGTGTGTGTGTTGATGCCTGTTTTGTGTGTGTGTTGATGCCTGTTTTGTGTGTGTGTGTGTTGATGCCTGTTTTGTGTGTGTGTGTGTTGATGCCTGTTTTGGGTCTTTAGAAGTTGTAGTAGGCTAAAGGAAACAGTGAAACCCTCCCAGATGGCACTGTGTGTGTGTGTGTGTGTGTGTGTGTGTGTGTGTGTGTGTGTGTGTGTGTGTGTGTGTGTGTGTGTGTGTGTGTGTGTGTGTGTGTGTGTGTCAAGTAGAAGCATTGTGTTATAGTGTCAGCCAGTGAGTGATGTTGGTTGGTTCCTCAATGCGTCCTAAATGGATCCCTATTCCCTACATAGTGCACTACTTTAGACCAGAGCCTTATGGTCAGCCCTATGGGTCCTGGTCTAAAGTAGTGCACTAAAGAGGGAATAGGGAGACCCATAGGGCCCTAGTCAAAGGAAGTGCACTATATAGGGAATAGGACTCTGGTCTATAGTAGTACCACTATATAGGGAACAGGGTTCCATAGGGCTCTGGTCTAAAGTAGTGCACTATGTGGTGATTAGGGTGCCGTTTGGGATGTATCCTCTGTCAGTAAATAAACAAAGCTCTCCTTTGACCTTTGTCCCCATCCAGATTCCCCCGATCTGCCAGATGACCGCGACCGCTCTCTCTGACACTACCAGACCGCTGCAGTCGACTGGGCCGCTGACCGCGTTGCCTGACCGGGGTCGTGTTGGGGTGATGGAGTACCATAGTAGTGGTAGCCTGCCCCTGCTGGGCCGACCCAGGTACTGTCCTGGGGCCAGCTCCAACGGAGGTTACCTCTGTGAGACAGGACACTGCTGTGGGGAGACAGGCTGCTGCACCTATTACTATGAACTCTGGTGTGAGTACTGCTACGACACTACTACGACACTACTACAACACTACTACAACACTACTACGATACTACTACAACACTACTACAACACTACTACAACACTACCACAACACTACTACAACACTACTACAACACTACCACAACACTACTACAACACTACTACGATACTACTACGACACTACCACAACACTACCACAACACTACTACAACACTACTACGATACTACTACGACACTACCACAACACTACTACAACACTACTACGATACTACTACGACACTACTACGACACTACTACAACACTACTACAACACTACTACAACACTACTACAACACTACTACAACACTACTACAACACTACTACAACACTACTACAACACTACTACAACACTACTACGATACTACTACGACACTACCACAACACTACTACAACACTACTACGATACTACTACGACACTACTACAACACTACTACAACACTACTACGATACTACTACGACACTACTACAACACTACTACAACACTACTACAACACTACTACAACACTACCACAACACTACTACAACACTACTACGATACTACTACAACACTACTACGATACTACTACAACACTACTACAACACTACCACAACACTACTACAACACTACTACGATACTACTACAACACTACTACAACACTACTACAACACTACTACGATACTACTACAACACTACTACGATACTACTACAACACTACTACAACACTACCACAACACTACTACAACACTACTACGATACTACTACAACACTACCACAACACTACCACAACACTACCACAACACTACTACACCACTACTACAATACTACTACGATACTACTACAACACTACTACAAGACTACCACAACACTACTACAACACTACTACGATACTACTACAACACTACTACAACACTACTACAACACTACTACGATACTACTACAACACTACTACAACACGACCACAACACTACTACAACACTACTACGATACTACTACAACACTACCACAATACTACCACAACACTACCACAATACTACTACACCACTACTACAACACTACTACAACACTACTACGATACTACTACAACACTACTACAACACTACCACAACACTACTACAACACTACTACGATACTACTACAACACTACCACAATACTACCACAACACTACCACAATACTGCTACACCACTACTACAATACTAATACAATACTACTACACCACTACTACACCACTACTGCTGTACGACCACAATACTACTACAATACTACTACAACACTACTACAACACTACTACTACAACACTACTACAATAGTACTACAATACTGCTAGAATACTACTCTGTACTGCTACAATACTACTACAATGCTACTACAATACTACTACAATCCTACTACTCTAATGCTACAATACTACTACTGTACTACTACAGCACTACTACAATACTACCACAACACTACTATACCACAACTACTGTACTACTACAACACTACTATAACACTACTACAACACTACTACTGTACTGCTACTGTGCTAATACAATAATACTATGGTACTACTACAATACTACTACAGTACTACAGTTCTACAGTATATGTGATGATTGATGCATTAGGATAATCTGTTTCATTTAGCCCACTGAAGGCCTACAATACTACACTACTACAATACTACTACTGTACTACTAAAATACTACACTACTACAATACTACTACTGCACTACTACAATACTACAACTGTACTAGTAACATACTACGACACTACTATAAACTCTGATGTGAGAACTACTTCTTCTGCCACATTACAATACTACTGTTACTACTACTGTACTACTACAGTACTACTACAAAACGAATACAATACTACTACAGTACTACTACAGTACAACTACTGTACTACTACAGTACTACTACAAAACTAATACAATACTACTACAGTACTACTACAATACTACTACTGTACTGGTAACATACTCCGACACTACTATACACTCTGGTGTGAGAACTACTTCTTCTGCTACATTACAATACTAATGCTACTGTTACTGCACTAGGGTTCTGTGTGATGTTCTAACAGGTTCTCTCTGTATTCTTCAGGGTTCTGTGTGATGTTCTAACAGGTTCTCTGTATTCTTCAGGGTTCTGTATGTTCTAACAGGTTCTCTCTGTATTCTTTACGGTTCTGTATGTTCTAACAGGTTCTCTCTGTATTCTTTACGGTTCTGTATGTTCTAACAGGTTCTCTCTGTATTCTTTACGGTTCTGTATGTTCTAACAGGTTCTCTCTGTATTCTTTACGGTTCTGTATGTTCTAACAGGTTCTCTCTGTATTCTTTACGGTTCTGTATGTTCTAACAGGTTCTCTCTGTATTCTTCAGGGTTCTGTGTGATGTTCTAACAGGTTCTCTGTATTCTTCAGGGTTCTGTATGTTCTAACAGGTTCTCTCTGTATTCTTTACGGTTCTGTATGTTCTAACAGGTTCTCTCTGTATTCTTTACGGTTCTGTATGTTCTAACAGGTTCTCTCTGTATTCTTTACGGTTCTGTATGTTCTAACAGGTTCTCTGTATTCTTCAGGGTTCTGTATGTTCTAACAGGTTCTCTCTGTATTCTTCAGGGTTCTGTATGTTCTAACAGGTTCTCTCTGTATTCTTCAGGGTTCTGTGTGATGTTCTAATGGGTTCCTTCCGTATTCTTCAGGGTTCTGTATGTTCAAACAGGTTCTCTCTGTATTCTTCAGGTTCTCTGTATTCTTCAGGGTTCTGTGTGATGTTCTAACAGGTTCTCTCTGTATTCTACAGGGTTCTCTGTATTCTTCAGGGTTCTGTATGTTCTAACAGGTTCTCTCTGTATTCTTCAGGGTTCTCTGTATTCTTCAGGGTTCTGTATGTTCTAACAGGTTATCTCTTTATTCTTCAGGATTCTATATGATGTTCTAACAGGTTCTCTCTGTATTCTACAGGGTTCTCTGTATTCTTCAGGGTTCTGTATGTTCTAACAGGTTCTCTCTGTATTCTTCAGGGTTCTCTGTATTCTTCAGGGTTCTGTATGTTCTAACAGGTTCTCTCTTTATTCTTCAGGGTTCTGGCTGCTGTGGACCGTTCTGATCCTGTTCAGTTGTTGCTGTGCTTACAGACACCGCCGGGCTAAACTCAGAGTCCAACAGCAGCAGAGACAGAGAGAGATCAACCTACTGGCCTACCATGGAGCTACATCCTACCCCTCCTCCATGTTAGACCTCAGTGAGTAGCCTACTGGCCTAACACTAACCTACTGGCCTATCATGGATCTATATCCTACTGGCCTACCATGGAGCTACATCCTACTGGCCTAACCCTAATCTACTAGCCAATCATGGACCTACATCCTACTGGCCTACCATGGAGCTACATCCTACTGGCCTAACCCTAACCTACTGGCCTAATCCTAACCTACTGGCCTATCATGGATCTACATCCTACTGGCCTACCATGGAGCTACATCCTACCCCCCCACCATGTTAGACCTCAGTGAGTAGCCTACTGGCCTAACCCTAACCTACTGGCCTATCATGGATCTATATCCTACTGGCCTAACCCCAACCCTAACCTACTGGCCTAACCCTAACCTACTGGCCTAACCCTAACCTACTGGCCTATCATGGATCTACATCCTACTGGCCTAACCCTAACCCTAACCCTAACCTACTGGCCTAACCCTAACCTACTGGCCTAACCCTAATCTACTGGCCTACCATGGAGCTACATCCTACTGGCCTAACCCTAACCTACTGGCCTATCATGGATCTACATCCTACTGGCCTAACCCTAACCCTAACCTACTGGCCTAACCCTAATCTACTGGCCTACCATGGAGCTACATCCTACTGGCCTAACCCTAACCTACTGGCCTATCGTAGATCTACATCCTACTGGCCTACCATGGAGTTACATCCTACCCCTCCACCATGTTAGACCTCAGTGAGTAGCCTACTGGCCTAACCCTAACCTACTGGCCTATCATGAATCTATATCCTACTGGCCTACCATGGAGCTACAACCTACTGGCCTAACCCTAACCTACTGGCCTATCGTAGATCTACATCCTACTGGCCTACCATCGAGCTACATCCTACCCCTCCACCATGTTACACCTCAGTGAGTAGCCTACTGGCCTAACCCTAACCTACTGGCCTATCATGAATCTATATCCTACTGGCCTACCATGGCGCTACAACCTACTGGCCTAACCCTAACCTACTGGCCTATCATGAATCTATATCCTACTGGCCTACCATGGATCTACAACCTACTGGCCTACCATGGAGCTACATCCTACTGGCCTAACCCTAACCTACTGGCCTAACCCTAACCTACTGGCCTATCATGGATCTACATCCTACTGGCCTACCATGGAGCTCCATCCTACCCCTCCACCATGTTAGACCTCAGTGAGTAGCCTACTGGCCTAACCCTAACCCTAACCCTGACTTACTGGCCTAACCCTAACCTACTGGCCTACCATGGAGCTACATCCTACTGGCCTATCAGGGATCTATATCCTCCTGGCCTAACCCTAACCTACTGGCCTAACCCTAACCTACTGGCCTAACCCTAACCTACTGGCCTATCGTAGATCTACATCCTACTGGCCTACAATGGATCTATATCCTACCCCTCCACCAGGTTAGACCTCAGTGAATAGCCTGCCGGCCTAACCTTAACCTACTGGCCTATCATGGATCTATATCCTACTGGCCTACCATGGAGCTACATCCTACTGGTCTAAACCTAATCTACTGGCCTACCGCTGCGACTTGTATGCTCTAGTCGGCTGGCCCTCGCTACATATTAGTCGCCAGACCCACTGGCTCCAGGTCATCTACAAGTCCATGCTAGGTAAAGCTCCGCCTTATCTCAGTTCACTGGTCACGATGGCAACACCCATCCGTAGCACGCTCTCCAGCAGGTGTATCTCACTGATCATCCCTAAAGCCAACACCTCATTTGGCCGCCTTTCGTTCCAGTACTCTGCTGCCTGTGACTGGAACGAATTGCAAAAATCGCTGAAGTTGGAGACTTTTATCTCCCTCACCAACTTCAAACATCTGCTATCTGAGCAGCTAACCGATCGCTGCAGCTGTACATAGTCTATTGGTAAATAGCCCACCCATTTTCACCTACCTCATCCCCATACTGTTTTTATTTATTTACTTTTCTGCTCGTTTGCACACCAATATCTCTACCTGTAGATGACCATCTGATCATTTATCACTCCAGTGTTAATCTGCAAAATTGTAATTATTCGCCTACCTCCTCATGCCTTTTGCACACAATGTATATAGACTCTTCTTTTTTCTACTGTGTTATTGACTTGTTTATTGTTTACTCCATGTGTAACTCTGTGTTGTCTGTTCACACTGCTATGCTTTATCTTGGCCAGGTCGCAGTTGCAAATGAGAACTTGTTCTCAACTAGCCTACCTGGTTAAATAAAGGTGAAAAAAAAAAAAAAAATCATGGATCTACATCCTACTGGCCTAACCCTAATCTACTGGCCTATCATGGATCTACATCCTACTGGCCTAACCCTAATCTACTGGCCTATCATGGATCTACATCCTACTGGCCTAACCCTCTTCCATGTTAGAACTCAACAAGACTCCTCTCCTCTCCTAGACCTGATAAATCACCACTAATAACCCTCTCCTCTCCTCTCCTCTCCTCTCTCCTCTCTCCTCTCCTCTCCTCTCCTCCTCTCCTCTCTCCTCCCTCTCTCCCTCTCTCTCCTCTCCTCTCTCCTCTCCTAGACCTGATAAATCACCACTAATAACTCTCTCCTCTCCTCTCCTCTCCTCTCCTCTCCTCTCCTCTCCTCTCCTCTCCTCTCCTCTCCTCTCCTCTCCTCTCCTCTCCTCTCCTCTCCTAGACCTGATAAATCACCACTAATAACTCTCTCTCCCCTCTCTCTAGGTTTCCTGGCGTCTCTGAAGCTACCGTCCTATGAAGAGGTAGCAGCTCAGCCCTCCACTCCCCCACCTCCCTACAGCACTGTGTTCGCTGCCCAGGGGGGCGCCGCTCGCTACCCCCAGCCACCCCACCATCCCCCGGGATCACACCCCCACCCCGGCACCAGCGCCAGCGCTGCACCCTCCTCTTTCAGCTCTGACAACAGGTGGGGACACTGATTGGCTGGCTGACTGAGTGATTGATTGTCTGGTTGAATTTATTGATATAAAACACACTTGACAATGTAAAGAAGCCACTTTGAGTTTGAGATGAGAAAGGACGGATGACACACGTTTGCTGTGGTAATGATATTTGTGATAGAAGCTGTAATAAAGATGACACTGTGGTTCTGACCTCTGACCCTGCAGCTCCAGCTGTTCCTGTGACTCTTGCTGTCCGTCATCTCCCTGTAGCACCTACGAGACCGACACAAGCCGTGCTTCCACGCCCACAACACTGTCCCAATACGCTGCAGAGAACACTGCTGCTGTTGTCTTGGAGACAGTTGCCACGGTAACATCCTCGGAGATGATTGTCTCTGTATCTTCAGATGTGGATGTTGCCGGTGGTAACAGGATGGGTGTTGTTGCTAATGCATTTACTGTTGTTATAACCTCAGAGGCCGACACCAACTTAAGCGAACAATCTACAGAACCTGCACAGGTGCACTACTTTCCTGGTGCTACCATGGAAACTGTTACTATGGAGACAGATGTTTGTAATGTAGCTCGTCTCTCTTCTCGTAACTCACCCACGTCTACAGAACACCCTCTAGTTGCTACAACAACAGATCACCCTCAAGCTGGGACTGCTTGTCCTTTAACCAATCCAGGCCACGACAGACCATCCTGTCCCCACAGTTCCTCCCCCACACCCACTTCTGCTGTCCCCTCCCCTAACACACCCACCTCTGCTGTCCCCTCCCTACCACACCCACCTCTGCTGTCCCCTCCCCTACCACACCCACCTCTGCTGTCCCCTCCCCTACCACACCCACCTCTGCTGTCCCCTCCCCTACCACACCCACCTCTGCTGTCCCCTCCCCTACCACCACCACCTCTTGTACCCCTACCCCCTCTGCGCTCTCCCCAGCCCAAGCTCCTACCCTAATCCTAGCCTCCCCAGTCCTTTCAACTCCAGCCCCTACTCCCTCTGCCCTCTCCCCAGCCCAAGCCCCTACTCCCTCTGCCCTCTCCCCTGCCCCTACTCCCTCTGCCCTCTCCCAGCCCCTACCCCCTCTGCCCTCTCCCCAGCCCCTACCCCCTCTGCCCTCTCCCCAGCCCCTACTCCCTCTGCCCTCTCCCCAGCCCAAGCCCCTACTCCCTCTGCCCTCTCCCCAGCCCCTACCCCCTCTGCCCTCTCCCCAGCCCCTACCCCCTCTGCCCTCTCCCCAGCCCCTACTCCCTCTGCCCTCTCCCCAGCCCCTACTCCCTCTGCCCTCTCCCCAGCCCCTACCCCCTCTGCCCTCTCCCCAGCCCCTACTCCCTCTGCCCTCTCCCCAGCCCCTACCCCCTCTGCCCTCTCCCCAGCCCCTACTCCCTCTGCCCTCTCCCCAGCCCCTACTCCCTCTGCCCTCTC
This sequence comes from Oncorhynchus keta, assembly GCF_023373465.1. NCBI lineage: Eukaryota > Metazoa > Chordata > Actinopteri > Salmoniformes > Salmonidae > Oncorhynchus > Oncorhynchus keta. Next base: position 192,833 of record NC_068433.1, read on the forward strand.
CCCAGCCCCTACTCCCTCTGCCCTCTCCCCAGCCCCTACTCCCTCTGCCCTCTCCCCAGCCCCTACACCCTCTGCCCTCTCCCCAGCCCCTACCCCATCTGCTCTCTCCCCAGCCCCTTCTCCCTCTGCCCTCTCCCCAGCTCCTACCCCCTCTGCCCTCTCCCCAACTCCTACCCTAACCCTAGCCTCCCCAGCCCCTACCCTAACCCTAGCCTCTCCAGCTCCTACCTCCTCTGCCCTCTCCCCAGCCCAAGCTCCTACCCCCTCTGCCCTCTCCCCAGCCCCTACCCTAACCCTAGCCTCCCCAGCCCCTACCCTAACCCTAGCCTCCCCAGCTCCTACCCTAACCCTAGCCTCCCCAGCCCCTACCCTAACCCTAGCCTCCCCAGCCCCTACCCTAACCCTAGCCTCCCCAGCCCCTACCCTAACCCTAGCCTCCCCAGCTCCTACCCTATCCCTAGCCTCCCCAGCCCCTACCCTAACCCTAGCCTCCCCAGCCCCTACCCTAACCCTAGCCTCCCCAGCCCCTACCCTAACCCTAGCCTCCCCAGCCCCTACCCTAACCCTAGCCTCCCCAGCCCCTACCTCCTCTGCCCTCTCCCCAACTCCTACCCTAACCCTAGCCTCCCCAGCTCCTACCCCCTCTGCCCTCTCCCCAACTCCTACCCTAACCCTAGCCTCCCCAGCCCCTACCCTAACCCTAGCCTCCCCAGCCCCTACCCTAACCCTAGCCTCCCCAGCCCCTACCCTAACCCTAGCCTCCCCAGCCCCTACCTCCTCTGTCCCAGTCTCTTCTCCTGTAGCCTCAGACCCAAAGGCTCAGGCCTTTTTTGATCCTCTTGGAGCTCTTGCAGTGGAACGGACAGAGACTGTCTCTCCCTCCTGCTCTCCTCCCCCTGTCTTCCCCTTGTCCTCTCCTCCCCCCTTCTCTCCCTCCTCTCCTCCCCCTGTCTCCCCCAGGCCCACCCAGTCTCCCCCTAAGCAGACCCTGTTCTCCCCCTGTGTGGACGTGTACCAGCTTGTCCCCCACACCTACAGGAGCGAGGGAGAGGAGGAGGAGGAAGAGCAGGAGGAAGTTGGGGCCGATGAGAGTCAGTACCGGCACCGCCGTCTGACCGGGGACTCAGGCATCGAGGTGTGTCGCTGTCAGGTTGAGGAAGATGAGGAGGAGGAGGAGGAAGAGGAGGAGGGAGTGGAGGAAGCAGGGGATGAAGGAGAGGAGGGGGTGAGCGAGCTCCATGACAGCCTGGACTGTCCGGTTAGAGGTCAGGGGTCAGGGGAGGGACTAACCCTGTGTAGCCCCGCCCCAGGAGACACCCCATTGGCTGAGGAGGATTCTGTGGTGATTGTCATGGAGAGCGTGTGATGGACAGCTGGGCGGAGTCAGTGGACTAAACCGTTTTCATCCTAAACGGGGGGGGGGGATGCAAGTGAACGGAAAAAACCCCACAACAACTTTGCAAAACTGTTTATTAGGTAATGTTCCATAACACTGGGGATCCTGAACGTAGCTCTGATGTGTGGATCAGACCCAGGAGGGCCCAACATTAAGGTCCTGTCCTGAGCTACAGGAGATACAGTCAAGATGGTTCACTGGTTCTGTGGATGGGTTTGGCACAGAGGGAGATTATTTTGTGTCTGACCCAAATGGTACTCTATCCCCTACGTAGTGCACTACTTTTGGCCAGGTCCCACATAGGGAGCTGTGGAAAAGGGTTCCATTTGAGACTGTGTGTGCCTGGTCGTAGTGTTGTCAATATAACCTGATCGTAGTGTTGTTAATCTAACCTGGTCGTAGTGTTGTTAATATAACCTGGTCGTAGTGTTGTTAATCTAACCTGGTCGTAGTGTTGTCAATATAACCTGGTCGTAGTGTTGTTAATCTAACCTGGTCGTTAATCTGACCTGGTCGTAGTGTTGTTAATCTAACCTGGTTGTAGTGTTGTTAATCTAACCTGGTTGTAGTGTTGTTAATCTAACCTGGTCCTAGTGTTGTTAATCTAACCTGGTCGTTAATCTGACCTGGTCATAGTGTTGTTAATCTAACCTGGTCGTAGTGTTGTCAATATAACCTGGTCGTAGTGTTGTTAATCTAACCTGGTCGTTAATCTGACCTGGTCATAGTGTTGTTAATCTAACCTGGTCGTAGTGTTGTCAATATAACCTGGTCGTAGTGTTGTTAATCTAACCTGGTCGTTAATCTGACCTGGTCGTAGTGTTGTTAATCTAACCTGGTTGTAGTGTTGTTAATCTAACCTGGTCCTAGTGTTGTTAATCTAACCTGGTCATAGTGTTGTTAATCTAACCTGGTTGTAGTGTTGTTAATCTAACCTGGTCGTAGTGTTGTTAATATAACCTGGCCGTGGTGTTGTTAATCTAACCTGGTCGTAGTGTTGTTAATCTAACCTGGTCGTAGTGTTGTTAATCTAACCTGGCCGTGGTGTTGTTAATATAACCTGGTCGTAGTGTTGTTAATCTAACCTGGCCGTGGTGTTGTTAATCTAACCTGGTCGTAGTGTTGTTAATCTAACCTGGTCGTAGTGTTGTTAATCTAACCTGGTCGTAGTGTTGTTAATCTAACCTGGCCGTAGTGTTGTTAATCTAACCTGGTTGTAGTGTTGTTAATCTAACCTGGTCGTAGTGTTGTTAATCTAACCTGGTCGTAGTGTTGTTAATCTAACCTGGTCGTAGTGTTGTTAATCTAACCTGGCCATGGTGTTGTTAATATAACCTGGTTGTAGTGTTGTTAATATAACCTGGTCGTTAATCTGACCTGGTCATAGTGTTGTTAATCTAACCTGGTTGTAGTGTTGTTAATCTAACCTGGTCGTAGTGTTGTTAATCTAACCTGGTCGTTAATCTGACCTGGTCATAGTGTTGTTAATCTAACCTGGTCGTAGTGTTGTTAATCTAGCCTGGTCGTTAATCTGACCTGGTCGTTAATCTAACCTGGTCGTAGTGTTGTTAATCCAACCTGGTCGTTAATCTGACCTGGTCGTAGTGTTGTTAATCTAACCTGGTCATAGTGTTGTCAATATAACCTGTCTGTGGTGTTGTTAATATAACCTGGTCATAGTGTTGTTAATCTAACCTGGTCGTAGTGTTGTTAATCTAACCTGGCCGTGGTGTTGTTAATATAACCTGGTCGTAGTGTTGTTAATCTAACCTGGTCGTAGTGTTGTTAATCTAACCTGGTCGTAGTGTTGTTAATGTGACCTGGTCGTAGTGTTGTTAATCTAACCTGGCCGTAGTGTTGTTAATCTAACCTGGTCGTAGTGTTGTTAATCTAACCTGGCCGTGGTGTTGTTAATATAACCTGGTCGTAGTGTTGTTAATCTAACCTGGTCGTTAATCTAACCTGGTCGTAGTGTTGTCAATATAACCTGGCCGTGGTGTTGTCAATATAACCTGGCCATGGTATTGTCAATATAACCTGGTCGTAGTGTTGTTAATCTAACCTGGTCGTTAATCTGACCTGGTCGTAGTGTTGTTAATCTAACCTGGCCGTGGTGTTGTTAATCTAACCTGGTCCTAGTGTTGTTAATCTAACCTGGTCGTTAATCTGACCTGGTCGTAGTGTTGTTAATATAACCTGGCTGTGGTGTTGTTAATCTAACCTGGTTGTAGTGTTGTTAATCTAACCTGGTCATAGTGTTGTTAATCTAACCTGGTTGTAGTGTTGTTAATCTAACCTGGTCGTAGTGTTGTTAATATAACCTGGTCGTAGTGTTGTTAATATAACCTGGTCGTAGTGTTGTTAATCTAACCTGGTCGTAGTGTTGTCAATATAACCTGGTCGTAGTGTTGTTAATAAAACCTGGTCGTTAATCTGACCTGGTCGTAGTGTTGTTCATTTTTCAGTTATCCTGGAGATAAAGACCCATTACTTTACAACCTGGTCTACAGAGACACTACAACCTGGTTTAGAGAGACACTACAGAGACACTACAACCTGGTCTAGAGAGACACTACAACCTGGTCGAGAGACACTACAACCTGGTCGAGAGACACTACAACCTGGTCTAGAGAGACACTACAACCTGGTCTAGAGAGACACTACAACCTGGTCTAGAGAGACACTACAACCTGGTCTAGAGACACTACAATCTGGTCTATAGAGACACTACAACCTGGTCTAGAGAGACACTACAACCTGGTCTATAGAGACACTACAGAGACACTACAACCTGGTCTAGAGAGACACTACAACCTGGTCTAGAGAGACACTACAACCTGGTCTATAGAGACACTACAACCTGGTCTATAGAGACACTACAACCTGGTCTATAGAGACACTACAACCTGGTCTAGAGATACTACAACCTGGTCTATAGAGACACTACAGAGACACTAAAACCTGGTCTAGAGACACTTCAGAGACATCTGGTCTAGAGAGACACTACAACCTGGTCTATAGAGACACTACAACCTGGTCTAGAGACACTACAACCTGGTCTATAGAGACACTACAGAGACACTACAACCTGGTCTATAGAGACACTACAACCTGGTCTAGAGAGACACTACAACCTGGTCTATAGAGACACTACAACCTGGTCTAGAGAGACACTACAACCTGGTCTAGAGAGACACTACAACCTGGTCTATAGAGACACTACAGAGACACTACAACCTGGTCTAGAGAGACGCTACAACCTGGTCTAGAGAGACACTACAACCTGGTCTAGAGATACTACAACCTGGTCTATAGAGACACTACAGAGACACTAAAATCTGGTCTAGAGACACTACAGAGACACTACAACCTGGTCTAGAGAGACACTACACCCTGGTCTAGAGAGACACTACAACCTGGTCTAGAGACACTACAACCTGGTCTATAGAGACACTACAACCTGGTCTATAGAGACACTACAACCTGGTCTATAGAGACACTACAACCTGGTCTATAGAGACACTACAACCTGGTCTATAGAGACACTACAGAGACAATACAACCTGGTCTAGAGAGACACTACAACCTGGTCTAGAGAGACACTACAGAGACACTACAACCTGGTCTAGAGAGACACTACAACCTGGTCTAGAGAGACACTACAACCTGGTCTAGAGAGACACTACAACCTGGTCTAGAGAGACACTACAACCTGGTCTAGAGAGACACTACAACCTGGTCTAGAGAGACACTACAGAGACACTACAACCTGGTCTATAGAGACACTACAGAGACACTACAACCTGGTCTAGAGAGACACTACAACCTGGTCTATAGAGACACTACAACCTGGTCGAGAGAGACACTACAACCTGGTCTATAGAGACACTACAACCTGGTCTATAGAGACACTACAACCTTGTCTAGAGAGACACTACAACCCGGTCTAGAGAGACACTACAAAGACACTACAACCTGGTCTAGAGACACTACAACCTGGTCTAGAGAGACACTACAACTTGGTCTAGAGAGACACTACAACCTGGTCTATAGAGACACTACAACCTGGTCTATAGAGACACTACAACCTGGTCTAGAGAGACACTACAACCTGGTCCAGAGACACTACAAGCTGGTCTAGAGAGACACTACAACCTGGTCTAGAGAGACACCACAGAGACACTACAACCTGGTCTAGAGAGACACTACAACTTGGTCTAGAGAGACACTACAACCTGGTCCAGAGACACTACAAGCTGGTCTAGAGAGACACTACAACCTGGTCTAGAGAGACACCACAGAGACACTACAACCTGGTCTAAAGAGACACTACAACACAAAGAGAGGAGAGAAGCCAAACCCTCTCTCTCTCTCTCTTTCGCTCTTTCTCTCTCTCGTCAGAACAGAACAATGTATGTTGTGTGGCCTGTGTTTGAACTCAGTGTCACAATGGTCACCTCAGTCCCCCCAGACACACACACCAACCATTTCACAGGCCTACTGTAGTTCTGTTAACATCACTAGCTCTGTCCCTCTTATAGTAACCATAGTAACAGTGTATAACACCAGCCAATAGCAAGGCAATAACATGACTACCATGTGACTAAACCTGCTGTGGAACTCTGGGTAGTGTAGTGTGACAGTGTGACCAGACCGGGATACTGTCAGTGTATCTGACTGTCGTCATGTTCATGTTCTAGAACTGACAGGGTCAACAGGAATGTTCTAGAACTGACAGGGTCAACCGGAATGTTCTAGAACTGACAGGGTCAACAGGAATGTTCTAGAACTCTGTTGATTACTAGAATATACATGACTGATTCTAGTCCAGTGTTCTGCAGGACCAGAATAAATGTTTATATCCGGAGTGTTTCAGAGCACCTCGCCTTCGCCAGTTTGACCTTCAGATGCTGCAGTTCACCAGAGAAGAACTCAGAACCAACGTGTCTGTGTTCAACTACAGCTCCTATTGCCCTCAATCCATGGATACACTACAAGACATTTACAATCCTAACGCCGGAAAAACTCACATTTAAGGATCACCGTTAATTAAGTCTTGAGTCTTGTTTCCTAACAGTGTGCTGTGCTCATTTAACAACATGGCTAACACAAGGGATCACACGTCAAGGTTCTGTGATCTTCTAGCTAGTGTCCGTCTGGCTCTAGAAGCTCTGGACAGAAGGAGAGTTTTGTATTTCTAACATGGAGGAACAGAGGGAGTTGTACTGAAGAGAACACCCATGACGTCACTAGGTCAGCCAGTCAGTCAACCAGTTGGCCAGTCAATCAGTAAACCAGGCAGCCAGCCAGTCAGTCTGTCACCTAGTCAGTCAGTAAACCAGTTAGCCTGCCAGCCAGTCAGTCAGTAATCCAGCCAGCCAGTCGGTAAACCAGTTAGCCAGCCAGTCAGTCAGTAAACCAGTCAGTCAGTAAACCAGTCAGTCAGTAAAAAAAACAGTAAACCAGTCAGTCAGTAAAGCAGTCAGTCAGTAAAGCAGTCAGTCAGTAAAGCAGTCAGTCAGTAAACCAGTCTGCCAGCCAGTCAGTCAGTCAGTTAGTAAGCCAGTCAGTAGTAAACCAGCCAGTCAGTCAGTAAACTAGTCTGCCAGCCGGTCAGTCAGTAAACTAGTCTGCCAGCCGGTCAGTCAGCCGGTCAGTCAGTCAGTAAACTAGTCTGCCAGCCAGTCAGTCAGTAAACTAGTCTGCCAGCCAGTCAGTCAGTAAACTAGTCTGCCAGCCGGTCAGTCAGTAAACTAGTCTGCCAGCCGGTCAGTCAGTAAACTAGTCTGCCAGCCAGTCAGTCAGTAAACTAGTCTGCCAGCCGGTCAGTCAGTAAACCAGCCAGTCAGTCAGTAAGCCAGTCAGTCAGTAAACCAGCCAGTCAGTCAGTAAACTAGTCTGCAGTCAGTCAGTAAACTAGTCTGCCAGCCGGTCAGTCAGTAAACCGGTCAGTCAGTAAACCAGCCAGTCAGTCAGTAAACCAGTCTGCAGTCAGTCAGTAAACCAGTCTGCAGTCAGTCAGTAAACTAGTAAACCAGCCAGTCAGTCAGTAAACCAGTCTGCAGTCAGTCAGTAAACCAGTCTGCAGTCAGTCAGTAAACTAGTCTGCCAGCCGGTCAGTCAGTAAGCCAGTCAGTCAGTAAACCAGCCAGTCAGTCAGTAAACTAGTCTGCCAGCCGGTCAGTCAGTAAACCGGTCAGTCAGTAAACCAGCCAGTCAGTCAGTAAACCAGTCTGCAGTCAGTCAGTAAACCAGTCTGCAGTCAGTCAGTAAACTAGTATGCCAGCCAGTCAGTCAGTAAACCAGTCTGCAGTCAGTCAGTAAACCAGTCTGCAGTCAGTCAGTAAACCAGTCTGCAGTCAGTCAGTAAACCAGTCTGCAGTCAGTCAGTAAACTAGTATGCCAGCCAGTCAGTCAGTAAAACAGTCTGCAGTCAGTCAGTAAACTAGTATGCCAGCCAGTCAGTCAGTAAACCAGCCAGTCAGTCAGTAAACCAGTCTGCAGTCAGTCAGTAAACCAGTCTGCAGTCAGTCAGTAAACTAGTCTGCCAGCCGGTCAGTCAGTAAACCAGTCAGTCAGTAAACCAGCCAGTCAGTCAGTAAACCAGTCAGTCAGTAAACCAGTCTGCAGTCAGTCAGTAAACTAGTCAGTCAGTAAACTAGTATGCCAGCCAGTCAGTCAGTAAACCAGTCAGTCAGTAAACTAGTATGCCAGTCAGTCAGTCAGTATTCGGCCAACATGTTCCAGTTACTCCCTACTCACATACAGTATATACAGTAGGTATGCATCCCAAATGGCACCCTATTCCCTATATAGTGCACTACTTTAGACTGGAGCCCTATGGGGTCTACATAGAGCACTACTTTAGACTAGAGCCCTATGGGGGCTACATAGAGCACTACTTTAGACCAGAGCCCTATTCCCTATATAGTGGTACTACTATAGACCAGAGCCTTATAGAACCCTATTCCCTATATAGTGCACTACTATAGACCAGAGACCTATTCCCTATATAGTGCACTACTATAGACCAGAGCCCTATTCCCTATATAGTGTACTACTATAGACCAGAGTCCTATTCCCTATATAGTTGTACTACTATAGACCAGAGCCCTATTCCCTATATAGTGCACTACTTTAGACCAGAGTCCTATTCCCTATATAGTGGTACTACTATAGACCAGAGCCCTATTCCCTATATAGTGGTACTACTATAGACCAGAGCCCTACTCCCTATATAGTGCACTACTTTAGACCAGAGCCTTATAGAACCCTATTCCCTATATAGTGCACTACTTTAGACCAGGACCCTATTCCCTATATAGTGCACTACTTTAGACCAGGACCCTATTCCCTATATAGTGCACTACTTTAGACCAGAGTCCTATTCCCTATATAGTGCACTACTTTAGACCAGAGTCCTATTCCCTATATAGTGCACTACTTTAGACCAGAGTCCTATAGAACCCTATTCCCTATATAGTGCACTACTATAGACCAGAGTCCTATTCCCTATATAGTGCACTACTTTAGACCAGAGTCCTATGGGGGCTACATAGGTTAAATCTCAAATGGCACCCTATTCCCTTCATAGTGCACTACTTTAGGCTCTTAGGTCCTCTGGTCAGAAGTAGTGCACTATGGGGATTCGGTTTCCATTCGGGCCATTCCTCTACATGCCCAGGCATACAGACACACTGTAGTTCTAGTTAGGGTTAGGGTTAGCTAGACACACAACCGGTCTAGAACCAGGATCATCCAGCTAGTTCAGTCGGGCCCACGTTTCCCTCTCAGAGTCACTTAAAGGGCCAGTCTGGGATTTAAAGAGCCGGTCTGGGATTTAAAGGGCCAGTCTGTGATTTAAAGGGCCAGTCTGGGATTTAAAGGGCCAGTCTGGGATTTAAAGAGCCGGTCTGTGATTTAAAGGGCCAGTCTGGGATTTAATGGGCCAGTCTGGAATTTAAAGAGCCGGTCTGTGATTTAACATTACATTACATTTAAGCCAATTTGTAAGTCGCTCTGGATAAGAGCGTCTGCTAAATGACTTAAATGTAAATGTAAATGTAAGTCATTTAGCAGACGCTCTTATCCAGAGCGACTTAAAGGGCCCATCTGGGATTCAAAGGGCCCATCTGGGATTCAAAGGGCCAGTCTGGGATTTAAAGAGCCAGTCTGTGATTCAAAGGGCCAGTCTGAAATTTAAAGTGCCGGTCTGGGATTTAAAGGGCCCATCTGGGATTTAATGTGCCAGTCTGGAATTTAATGGGCCAATATGGGACTAAAATGACCACTCCTGTGGTATGGTTTGTCTAACAGAGGTGTTGTTACTACAGTCTGCTCCCAGACCAGATCTCTGTTGATTAGGGAGTAACCCTCTGTGTCTGTCTGTGTCCTAAATCAGCCTGTCTATATACTGTACGTCTGCCTGATAATAAATATGTAAACTATAACTCCCATCTCTGTGATGGTTAAATGGAACCATGTATGTCATGAGGTTAGATCGATCTTCATTTATTGATTTGATTATGGACATGTACATTTAAAACATTGACTTAAAACATTGAATTACCAAGAGTCAGATGCATTGCTTCCCTCTCACCCTCAGTCCCCTCTCACCCTCAGTCCCCTCTCACCCTCAGTCCCCCCCCTCAGTACCTCTCACCCTCTCTCTTCCCCTGTCCCCTCTCACCCTCAGTCCCCCCCTCTCAGTATCTCTCCCCCTCTCTCTTCCCCTGTCCCCTCTCACCCTCAGTCTTCCCCTCTCCCCTCTCACCCTCAGTCCCCCTCTCCCTGTCCCCTCTCACCCTCTCTCTTCCCCTCTCCCCTCTCACCCTCAGTCTTCCCCTCTCCCCTCTCCCCCTCAGTCTTCCCCTCTCCCCTCTCACCCTCAGTCCCGCCCTCTCAGTACCTCACCCCCTCAGTCCCTCCCCCTCAGTCTCTCCCTCCCTCCCCCTCTCACCCTCAGTCCCCCCTCTCAGTATCTCTCCCCCTCAGTCCCCCTCTCAGTATCTCACCCCCTCAGTCCCTCCCCTCAGTCTCTCCCTCCCCTCTCCCCTCAGTCTTCCCCTCTCCCCTCTCACCCTCAGTCCCCCCTCTCAGTATCTCACCCCTCAGTCCCTCCCCCTCAGTCTCTCCCTCCCTCCCCTCTCCCCTCAGTCTTCCCCTCTCCCCTCTCACCCTCAGTCCCCCCTCTCAGTATCTCACCCCCTCAGTCCCTCCCCCTCAGTCTCTCCCTCCCTCCCCTCTCCCCCTCAGTCTTCCCCTCTCCCCTCTCACCCTCAGTCCCCCTCTCAGTATCTCACCCCCTCAGTCCCTCCCCTCAGTCTCTCCCTCCCTCCCCCTCTCCCCTCAGTCTTCCCCTCTCCCCTCTCACCCTCAGTCCCGCCCTCTCAGTATCTCACCCCCTCAGTCCCTCCCTCTCAGTATCTCACCCCCTCCCCTCAGTCCCTCTCCCCTCCCCCTCGGCCCCTCAGTATCTCACCCCCCTCTCAGTCACTCCCCCCAGTCTTTCCCCCTCAATCCAACACTCCCCTTAACCCCCATCCTCAGTATCTCCCCCTCAGTCCCTCCCCCTCAGTCTTTCCCCCTCCCTCTCAGTCTCTCCCCCTCCCCTCAGGATCTCCCCTCAGTCTCCCCATCTCAGTCTCTCCCCCTCCCTCTCAGTCCCCCTCAGTATCTCCCCTCAGTCCCTCCCCTCAGTCTTTTCCCCTTCCCTCTCAATCCTTCCAACACACCCCCTCCCCCCTCACCCCCTCCCAGCCTGGTCTAGGTGTAACAGTGAGGGTGTATCTGAGTGGCTGTAGCACCACCCCTAGGCGCCCCTCCAGGTCGGGTAGAGAGACCCCAGGGGCGGGGCTGAAGCTGAACCTCTGCAGCAGACCACTCACAAACAGGAACAGCTCCAGCCTGGCCAGTGATTCGCCCACGCAGACCCGAGGCCCTGCCCCAAATGGCATGAAACAGGAAGGAGCGAAGCGCTGGCCCTTGTCATCTAGGAAACGCTCTGGGGAGGGAGAAGGGATGGGGGTGTTATTTTCAACTGTGTGTGTGTGTGTGTGTGTGTGTGTGTGCGTGTGTGTGCGTGCGTGTGTGTGTGTGTGTGTGTGTGTGTGTGTGTGTGAGGATCTATCTCACCTGGTCTGAAGTCCTCTGGCTGGTCCCAGTGTTCCGGGTCGTGGTGTATAGCCCACATGTTCACCAGTACACGGCTTCCCTTACAGATGGAATGACCGCCGATACTGGGGAGGACAGAGAGACTGGCCATGTCCAAAAACCTGTACTTGAACTCTACATAATAGGCATTTTGGGTATGCGAAAATATACGTTTTATTGTATGTGAAAGTTTGAAAATGTAGTATGCTTTAGATCGCTTTAGTATGCTGTAGTACGCTGTAATATGTTGCAGTGTGCTGTAGTATGCTGTAGTACGCTGTAATATGTTGCAGTGTGCTGTAGTATGCTGTAGTACGCTGTAATATGTTGCAGTGTGCTGTAGTATGCTGTAGTACGCTGTAATATGTTGCAGTGTGCTGTAGTATGCTGTAGTACGCTGTAATATGTTGCAGTGTGCTGTAGTATGCTGTATTGTGCTGTAGTATGCTGTAGTGTGCTGTTGTGTGCTGTAGTATGCTGTAGTGTGCTGTAGTATGCTGTAGTGTGCTGTAGTGTGCTGTAGTATGCTGTAGTATGCTGTAGTATGCTGTAGTATGCTGTAGTGTGCTGTAGTGTGCTGTAGTGTGCTGTAGTATGCTGTAGTGTGCTGTAGTACGCTGTAGTGTGCTGTAGTACGCTGTAGTACGCTGTAGTGTGCTGTAGTATGCTGTAGTACGCTGTAGTACGCTGTAGTATGCTGTAGTATGCTGTAGTGTGCTGTAGTATGCTGTAGTGTGCTGTAGTGTGCTGTAGTCTGCTGTAGTGTGCTGTAGTACGCTGTAGTGTGCTGTAGTATGCTGTAGTATGCTGTAGTATGCTGTAGTGTGCTGTAGTGTGCTGTAGTGTGCTGTAGTACGCTGTAGTACGCTGTAGTGTGCTGTAGTATGCTGTAGTATGCTGTAGTGTGCTGTAGTACGCTGTAGTATGCTGTAGTACGCTGTAGTACGCTGTAGTGTGCTGTAGTGTGCTGTAGTGTACTGTAGTGTGCTGTAGTGTGCTGTAGTGTACTGTAGTGTGCTGTAGTACGCTGTAGTGTTTTGTATTATGCTGTAGGATGCTGTAGTGTGCTGTAGTGTGCTGTAGTGTGCTGTAGTATGCTGTAAGGTTAGGGTTAGGTGTGTTAGTCACCTGCTGTGAGCCAGGGCGGTGTGAGGGATGGGACTATAACAGGTGAGGTAGGTCAGGTGTGCTAGTTATGTGTTGTGAGTCAGAAGGGATGGGACTACAACAGGTGAGGTAGGTCAGGTGTGTTAGTTACCTGCTGTGAGTCAGGGCAGTGTGAGGGATGGGACTATAACAGGTGAGGTAGGTCAGGTGTGCTAGTTATGTGTTGTGAGTCAGAAGGGATGGGACTATAACAGGTGAGGTAGGTCAGGTGTGTTAGTTACCTGCTGTGAGTCAGGGCGGTGTGAGGGATGAGGACTATAACAGGTGAGATCGGTCAGGTGTGTTAGTTCCCTGCTGTGAGTCAGGGCGGTGTGAGGGATGAGGACTATAACAGGTGAGATCGGTCAGGTGTGTTAGTTACCTGCTGTGAGTCAGGGCGGTGTGAGGGATGAGGACTATAACAGGTGAGATAGGTCAGGTGTGTTAGTTACCTGCTGTGAGTCAGGGCGGTGTGAGGGATGAGGACTATAACAGGTGAGGTAGGTCAGGTGTGTTAGTTACCTGCTGTGAGTCAGGGCGGTGTGAGGGATGAGGACTATAACAGGTGAGGTAGGTCAGGTGTGTTAGTTACCTGCTGTGAGTCAGGGCGGTGTGAGGGATGGGACTATAACAGGTGAGGTAGGTCAGGTGTGTTAGTTACCTGCTGTGAGTCAGGGTGATGTGAGGGATGGGACTATAACAGGTGAGGTAGGTCAGGTGTGTTAGTTACCTGCTGTGAGTCAGGGCGGTGTGAGGGATGGGACTATAACAGGTGAGGTAGGTCAGGTGTGTTAGTTACCTGCTGTGAGTCAGGGTGATGTGAGGGATGGGACTATAACAGGTGAGGTAGGTCAGGTGTGTTAGTTACCTGCTGTGAGTCAGGGCGGTGTGAGGGATGAGGACTATAACAGGTGAGGTAGGTCAGGTGTGTTAGTTACCTGCTGTGAGTCAGAAGGGATGAGGACTATAACAGGTGAGATAGGTAAGGTGTGTTAGTTACCTGCTGTGAGTCAGGGCAGTGTGAGGGATGAGGACTATAACAGGTGAGGTAGGTCAGGTGTGTTAGTTACCTGCTGTGAGTCAGGGCGGTGTGAGGGATGAGGACTATAACAGGTGAGATAGGTCAGGTGTGTTAGTTACCTGCTGTGAGTCAGGGCGGTGTGAGGGATGAGGACTATAACAGGTGAGATAGGTCAGGTGTGTTAGTTACCTGCTGTGAGTCAGGGCTGTGTGAGGGATGAGGACTATAACAGGTGAGATCGGTCAGGTGTGTTAGTTACCTGCTGAGAGTCAGGGCGGTGTGAGGGATGAGGACTATAACAGGTGAGGTAGGTCAGGTGTGTTAGTTACCTGCTGTGAGTCAGGGCCGTGTGAGGGATGAGGACTATAACAGGTGAGATCGGTCAGGTGTGTTAGTTACCTGCTGTGAGTCAGGGCGGTGTGAGGATGAGGACTATAACAGGTGAGGTAGGTCAGGTGTGTTAGTTATCTGCTGTGAGTCAGGGCGGTGTGAGGGATGAGGACTATAACAGGTGAGGTAGGTCAGGTGTGTTAGTTACCTGCTGTGAGTCAGGGCGGTGTGAGGGATGAGGACTATAACAGGTGAGGTAGGTCAGGTGTGTTAGTTATCTGCTGTGAGTCGGTGTGAGGGATGGGCGGTGTGAGGGATGAGGACTATAACAGGTGAGGTAGGTCAGGTGTGTTAGTTATCTGCTGTGAGTCAGGGCGGTGTGAGGGATGAGGACTATAACAGGTGAGGTAGGTCAGGTGTGTTAGTTACCTGCTGTGAGTCAGGGCGGTGTGAGGGATGAGGACTATAACAGGTGAGGTAGGTCAGGTGTGTTAGTTATCTGCTGTGAGTCAGGGCGGTGTGAGGGATGAGGACTATAACAGGTGAGGTAGGTCAGGTGTGTTACACCTGCTGTGAGATAGGGCGGTGTGAGGGATGAGGACTATAACAGGTGAGGTAGGTCAGGTGTGTTAGTTACCTGCTGTGAGTCAGGGCCGTGTGAGGGATGAGGACTATAACAGGTGAGATCGGTCAGGTGTGTTAGTTACCTGCTGTGAGTCAGGGCGGTGTGAGGGATGAGGACTATAACAGGTGAGGTAGGTCAGGTGTGTTAGTTATCTGCTGTGAGTCAGGGCGGTGTGAGGATGAGGACTATAACAGGTGAGGTAGGTCAGGTGTGTTAGTTACCTGCTGTGAGTCAGGGCGGTGTGAGGATGAGGACTATAACAGGTGAGGTAGGTCAGGTGTGTTAGTTATCTGCTGTGAGTCAGGGCGGTGTGAGGGATGAGGACTATAACAGGTGAGGTAGGTCAGGTGTGTTAGTTAACTGCTGTGAGTCAGGGCAGTGTGAGGGATGAGGACTATAACAGGTGAGGTAGGTCAGGTGTGTTAGTTATCTGCTGTGAGTCAGGGCGGTGTGAGGGATGAGGACTATAACAGGTGAGGTAGGTCAGGTGTGTTAGTTACCTGCTGTGAGTCAGGGCGGTGTGAGGGATGAGGACTATAACAGGTGAGGTAGGTCAGGTGTGTTAGTTATCTGCTGTGAGTCAGGGCGGTGTGAGGGATGAGGACTATAACAGGTGAGGTAGGTCAGGTGTGTTAGTTACCTGCTGTGAGATAGGGCGGTGTGAGGGATGAGGACTATAACAGGTGAGGTAGGTCAGGTGTGTTAGTTACCTGCTGTGAGTCAGGGCGGTGTGAGGGATGAGGACTATAACAGGTGAGGTAGGTCAGGTGTGTTAGTTACCTGCTGTGAGTCAGAACGGTGTGAGGGATGGGACTATAACAGGTGAGGTAGGTCAGGTGTGTTAGTTACCTGCTGTGAGTCAGGGCGGTGTGAGGGATGGGACTATAACAGGTGAGGTAGGTCAGGTGTGTTAGTTATCTGCTGTGAGTCAGGGTGATGTGAGGGATGGGACTATAACATGTGAGGTAGGTCAGGTGTGTTAGTTACCTGCTGTGAGTCAGGGTGATGTGAGGGATGGGACTATAACAGGTGAGGTAGGTCAGGTGTGTTAGTTACCTGCTGTGAGTCAGGGCGGTGTGAGGGATGAGGACTATAACAGGTGAGGTAGGTCAGGTGTGTTAGTTACCTGCTGTGAGTCAGAAGGGATGAGGACTATAACAGGTGAGATAGGTCAGGTGTGTTAGTTACCTGCTGTGAGTCAGGGCGGTGTGAGGGATGAGGACTATAACAGGTGAGGTAGGTCAGGTGTGTTAGTTACCTGCTGTGAGTCAGGGCGGTGTGAGGGATGAGGACTATAACAGGTGAGATAGGTCAGGTGTGTTAGTTACCTGCTGTGAGTCAGGGCGGTGTGAGGGATGAGGACTATAACAGGTGAGATAGGTCAGGTGTGTTAGTTACCTGCTGTGAGTCAGGGCGGTGTGAGGGATGAGGACTATAACAGGTGAGGTAGGTCAGGTGTGTTAGTTACCTGCTGAGAGTCAGGGCGGTGTGAGGGATGAGGACTATAACAGGTGAGGTAGGTCAGGTGTGTTAGTTACCTGCTGTGAGTCAGGGCCGTGTGAGGGATGAGGACTATAACAGGTGAGATCGGTCAGGTGTGTTAGTTACCTGCTGTGAGTCAGGGCGGTGTGAGGGATGAGGACTATAACAGGTGAGGTAGGTCAGGTGTGTTAGTTATCTGCTGTGAGTCAGGGCGGTGTGAGGGATGAGGACTATAACAGGTGAGGTAGGTCAGGTGTGTTAGTTACCTGCTGTGAGTCAGGGCGGTGTGAGGGATGAGGACTATAACAGGTGAGGTAGGTCAGGTGTGTTAGTTATCTGCTGTGAGTCAGGGCGGTGTGAGGGATGAGGACTATAACAGGTGAGGTAGGTCAGGTGTGTTAGTTATCTGCTGTGAGTCAGGGCGGTGTGAGGGATGAGGACTATAACAGGTGAGGTAGGTCAGGTGTGTTAGTTACCTGCTGTGAGTCAGGGCGGTGTGAGGGATGAGGACTATAACAGGTGAGGTAGGTCAGGTGTGTTAGTTATCTGCTGTGAGTCAGGGCGGTGTGAGGGATGAGGACTATAACAGGTGAGGTAGGTCAGGTGTGTTAGTTACCTGCTGTGAGATAGGGCGGTGTGAGGGATGAGGACTATAACAGGTGAGGTAGGTCAGGTGTGTTAGTTACCTGCTGTGAGTCAGGGCCGTGTGAGGGATGAGGACTATAACAGGTGAGATCGGTCAGGTGTGTTAGTTACCTGCTGTGAGTCAGGGCGGTGTGAGGGATGAGGACTATAACAGGTGAGGTAGGTCAGGTGTGTTAGTTATCTGCTGTGAGTCAGGGCGGTGTGAGGGATGAGGACTATAACAGGTGAGGTAGGTCAGGTGTGTTAGTTACCTGCTGTGAGTCAGGGCGGTGTGAGGGATGAGGACTATAACAGGTGAGGTAGGTCAGGTGTGTTAGTTATCTGCTGTGAGTCAGGGCGGTGTGAGGGATGAGGACTATAACAGGTGAGGTAGGTCAGGTGTGTTAGTTAACTGCTGTGAGTCAGGGCAGTGTGAGGGATGAGGACTATAACAGGTGAGGTAGGTCAGGTGTGTTAGTTATCTGCTGTGAGTCAGGGCGGTGTGAGGGATGAGGACTATAACAGGTGAGGTAGGTCAGGTGTGTTAGTTACCTGCTGTGAGTCAGGGCGGTGTGAGGGATGAGGACTATAACAGGTGAGGTAGGTCAGGTGTGTTAGTTACCTGCTGTGAGTCAGGGCAGTGTGAGGGATGAGGACTATAACAGGTGAGGTAGGTCAGGTGTGTTAGTTACCTGCTGTGAGTCAGGGCGGTGTGAGGGATGAGGACTATAACAGGTGAGGTAGGTCAGGTGTGTTAGTTACCTGCTGTGAGTCAGGGCGGTGTGAGGGATGAGGACTATAACAGGTGAGGTAGGTCAGGTGTGTTAGTTACCTGCTGTGAGTCAGAACGGTGTGAGGGACTGAGGACAGGTGTGTTGGTTACCTGCTGTGAGTCAGGGCGGTGTGAGGATGAGGACTATAACAGGTGAGGTAGGTCAGGTGTGTTAGTTACCTGCTGTGAGTCAGGGCGGTGTGAGGGATGAGGACTATAACAGGTGAGGTAGGTCAGGTGTGTTAGTTACCTGCTGTGAGTCAGGCGGTGTGAGGATGAGGACTATAACAGGTGAGGTAGGTCAGGTGTGTTAGTTACCTGCTGTGAGTCAGGGCGGTGTGAGGGATGAGGACTATAACAGGTGAGGTGGTCAGGTGTGTTAGTTACCTGCTGTGAGTCAGGGCGGTGTGAGGGATGAGGACTATAACAGGTGAGATCGGTCAGGTGTGTTAGTTACCTGCTGTGAGTCAGGGCGGTGTGAGGGATGAGGACTATAACAGGTGAGGTAGGTCAGGTGTGTTAGTTACCTGCTGTGAGTCAGGGCGGTGTGAGGGATGAGGACTATAACAGGTGAGGTAGGTCAGGTGTGTTAGTTACCTGCTGTGAGTCAGGGCGGTGTGAGGGATGAGGACTATAACAGGTGAGGTAGGTCAGGTGTGTTAGTTACCTGCTGTGAGATAGGGCGGTGTGAGGATGAGGACTATAACAGGTGAGGTAGGTCAGGTGTGTTAGTTACCTGCTGTGAGTCAGGGCGGTGTGAGGGATGAGGACTATAACAGGTGAGGTAGGTCAGGTGTGTTAGTTACCTGCTGTGAGTCAGAAGGGTGTGAGGGATGAGACTATAACAGGTGAGGTAGGTCAGGTGTGTTAGTTACCTGCTGTGAGTCAGGGCGGTGTGAGGGATGAGGACTATAACAGGTGAGGTAGGTCAGGTGTGTTAGTTATCTGCTGTGAGTCAGGGTGATGTGAGGGATGGGACTATAACATGTGAGGTAGGTCAGGTGTGTTAGTTACCTGCTGTGAGTCAGGGTGATGTGAGGGATGGGACTATAACAGGTGAGGTAGGTCAGGTGTGTTAGTTACCTGCTGTGAGTCAGGGCGGTGTGAGGGATGAGGACTATAACAGGTGAGGTAGGTCAGGTGTGTTAGGTACCTGCTGTGAGTCAGAAGGGATGAGGACTATAACAGGTGAGGTAGGTCAGGTGTGTTAGTTACCTGCTGTGAGTCAGGGCGGTGTGAGGGATGAGGACTATAACAGGTGAGGTAGGTCAGGTGTGTTAGTTACCTGCTGTGAGTCAGGGCGGTGTGAGGGATGAGGACTATAACAGGTGAGATAGGTCAGGTGTGTTAGTTACCTGCTGTGAGTCAGGGCGGTGTGAGGGATGAGGACTATAACAGGTGAGATAGGTCAGGTGTGTTAGTTACCTGCTGTGAGTCAGGGCGGTGTGAGGGATGAGGACTATAACAGGTGAGGTAGGTCAGGTGTGTTAGTTACCTGCTGTGAGTCAGGGCGGTGTGAGGGATGAGGACTATAACAGGTGAGGTAGGTCAGGTGTGTTAGTTACCTGCTGTGAGTCAGGGCCGTGTGAGGGATGAGGACTATAACAGGTGAGATCGGTCAGGTGTGTTAGTTACCTGCTGTGAGTCAGGGCGGTGTGAGGGATGAGGACTATAACAGGTGAGGTAGGTCAGGTGTGTTAGTTATCTGCTGTGAGTCAGGGCGGTGAGGGATGAGGACTATAACAGGTGAGGTAGGTCAGGTGTGTTAGTTACCTGCTGTGAGTCAGGGCGGTGAGGATGAGGACTATAACAGGTGAGGTAGGTCAGGTGTGTTAGTTATCTGCTGTGAGTCAGGGCGGTGTGAGGGATGAGGACTATAACAGGTGAGGTAGGTCAGGTGTGTTAGTTATCTGCTGTGAGTCAGGGCGGTGTGAGGGATGAGGACTATAACAGGTGAGGTAGGTCAGGTGTGTTAGTTACCTGCTGTGAGTCAGGGCGGTGTGAGGGATGAGGACTATAACAGGTGAGGTAGGTCAGGTGTGTTAGTTACCTGCTGTGAGTCAGGGGCGGTGTGAGGGATGAGGACTATAACAGGTGAGGTAGGTCAGGTGTGTTAGGTTACCTGCTGTGAGTCAGGGCGGTGTGAGGGATGAGGACTATAACAGGTGAGGTAGGTCAGGTGTGTTAGTTACCTGCTGTGAGTCAGGGCCGTGTGAGGGATGAGGACTATAACAGGTGAGATCGGTCAGGTGTGTTAGTTACCTGCTGTGAGTCAGGGCGGTGTGAGGGATGAGGACTATAACAGGTGAGGGGTCAGGTGTTAGTTATCTGCTGTGAGTCAGGGCGGTGTGAGGGATGAGGACTATAACAGGTGAGGTAGGTCAGGTGTGTTAGTTACCTGCTGTGAGTCAGGGCGGTGTGAGGGATGAGGACTATAACAGGTGAGGTAGGTCAGGTGTGTTAGTTACTGCTGTGAGTCAGGGCGGTGTGAGGGATGAGGACTATAACAGGTGAGGTAGGTCAGGTGTGTTAGTTAACTGCTGTGAGTCAGGGCAGTGTGAGGGATGAGGACTATAACAGGTGAGGTAGGTCAGGTGTGTTAGTTACCTGCTGTGAGTCAGGGCGGTGTGAGGGATGAGGACTATAACAGGTGAGGTAGGTCAGGTGTGTTAGTTACCTGCTGTGAGTCAGGGCGGTGTGAGGGATGAGGACTATAACAGGTGAGGTAGGTCAGGTGTGTTAGTTACCTGCTGTGAGTCAGGGCGGTGTGAGGGATGAGGACTATAACAGGTGAGGTAGGTCAGGTGTGTTAGTTACCTGCTGTGAGTCAGGGCGGTGTGAGGGATGAGGACTATAACAGGTGAGGTAGGTCAGGTGTGTTAGTTACCTGCTGTGAGTCAGGGCGGTGTGAGGGATGAGGACTATAACAGGTGAGGTAGGTCAGGTGTGTTAGTTACCTGCTGTGAGTCAGAAGGGATGGGGACTATAACAGGTGAGGTAGGTCAGGTGTGTTAGTTACCTGCTGTGAGTCAGGGCGGTGTGAGGGATGAGGACTATAACAGGTGAGGTAGGTCAGGTGTGTTAGTTACCTGCTGTGAGTCAGGTCAGTGTGAGGGATGAGGACTATAACAGGTGAGGTAGGTCAGGTGTGTTAGTTACCTGCTGTGAGTCAGGGCGGTGTGAGGGATGAGGACTATAACAGGTGAGGTAGGTCAGGTGTGTTAGTTACCTGCTGTGAGTCAGGGCGGTGTGAGGGATGAGGACTATAACAGGTGAGGTAGGTCAGGTGTGTTAGTTACCTGCTGTGAGTCAGGGCGGTGTGAGGGATGAGGACTATAACAGGTGAGATAGGTCAGGTGTGTTAGTTACCTGCTGTGAGTCAGGGCGGTGTGAGGGATGAGGACTATAACAGGTGAGGTAGGTCAGGTGTGTTAGTTACCTGCTGTGAGTCAGGGTGGTGTGAGGGATGAGGACTATAACAGGTGAGATCGGTCAGGTGTGTTAGTTACCTGCTGTGAGTCAGAAGGGATGGGACTATAACAGGTGAGGTAGGTCAGGTGTGTTAGTTACCTGCTGTGAGTCAGGGCGGTGTGAGGGATGGGACTATAACAGGTGAGGTAGGTCAGGTGTGTTAGTTACCTGCTGTGAGTCAGAACGGATGGGACTATAACAGGTGAGGTAGGTCAGGTGTGTTAGTTACCTGCTGTGAGTCAGGGCGGTGTGAGGGATGGGACTATAACAGGTGAGGTAGGTCAGGTGTGTTAGTTACCTGCTGTGAGTCAGGGCGGTGTGAGGGATGAGGACTATAACAGGTGAGGTAGGTCAGGTGTGTTAGTTACCTGCTGTGAGTCAGGGCGGTGTGAGGGATGAGGACTATAACAGGTGAGATAGGTCAGGTGTGTTAGTTACCTGCTGTGAGTCAGGGCGGTGTGAGGGATGAGGACTATAACAGGTGAGGTAGGTCAGGTGTGTTAGTTACCTGCTGTGAGTCAGGGCGGTGTGAGGGATGAGGACTATAACAGGTGAGATAGGTCAGGTGTGTTAGTTACCTGCTGTGAGTCAGGGCGGTGTGAGGGATGAGGACTATAACAGGTGAGATAGGTCAGGTGTGTTAGTTACCTGCTGTGAGTCAGGGCGCGTGAGGGATGAGGACTATAACAGGTGAGGTAGGTCAGGTGTGTTAGTTACCTGCTGTGAGTCAGGGCAGTGTGAGGGATGAGGACTATAACAGGTGAGGTAGGTCAGGTGTGTTAGTTACCTGCTGTGAGTCAGGGCGTGTGAGGGATGAGGACTATAACAGGTGAGATCGGTCAGGTGTGTTAGTTACCTGCTGTGAGTCAGGGCGGTGTGAGGGATGAGGACTATAACAGGTGAGGTAGGTCAGGTGTGTTAGTTATCCTGCTGTGAGTCAGGGCGGTGTGAGGGATGAGGACTATAACAGGTGAGGTAGGTCAGGTGTGTTAGTTACCTGCTGTGAGTCAGGGCGGTGTGAGGGATGAGGACTATAACAGGTGAGGTAGGTCAGGTGTGTTAGTTATCT
The DNA here is from genome assembly GCF_023373465.1 of Oncorhynchus keta. NCBI lineage: Eukaryota > Metazoa > Chordata > Actinopteri > Salmoniformes > Salmonidae > Oncorhynchus > Oncorhynchus keta. The sequence continues at coordinate 214,921 of NC_068433.1, forward strand.
GCTGTGAGTCAGGGCGGTGTGAGGGATGAGGACTATAACAGGTGAGGTAGGTCAGGTGTGTTAGTTACCTGCTGTGAGTCAGGGCAGTGTGAGGGATGAGGACTATAACAGGTGAGGTAGGTCAGGTGTGTTAGTTATCTGCTGTGAGTCAGGGCGGTGTGAGGGATGAGGACTATAACAGGTGAGGTAGGTCAGGTGTGTTAGTTACCTGCTGTGAGTCAGGGCGGTGTGAGGGATGAGGACTATAACAGGTGAGGTAGGTCAGGTGTGTTAGTTATCTGCTGTGAGTCAGGGCGGTGTGAGGGATGAGGACTATAACAGGTGAGGTAGGTCAGGTGTGTTAGTTACCTGCTGTGAGTCAGGGCGGTGTGAGGGATGAGGACTATAACAGGTGAGGTAGGTCAGGTGTGTTAGGTACCTGCTGTGAGTCAGAAGGGATGAGGACTATAACAAGTGAGGTAGGTCAGGTGTGTTAGTTACCTGCTGTGAGTCAGGATGAGGACTATAACAGGTGAGATAGGTCAGGTGTGTTAGTTACCTGCTGTGAGTCAGGGCGGTGTGAGGGATGAGGACTATAACAGGTGAGGTAGGTCAGGTGTGTTAGGTACCTGCTGTGAGTCAGAAGGGATGAGGACTATAACAGGTGAGGTAGGTCAGGTGTGTTAGTTACCTGCTGTGAGTCAGGGCGGTGAGGGATGAGGACTATAACAGGTGAGATCGGTCAGGTGTGTTAGTTACCTGCTGTGAGTCAGGGCGGTGTGAGGGATGAGGACTATAACAGGTGAGGTAGGTCAGGTGTGTTAGTTACCTGCTGTGAGTCAGGCGGTGTGAGGGATGAGGACTATAACAGGTGAGGTAGGTCAGGTGTGTTAGTTACCTGCTGTGAGTCAGGGCGGTGTGAGGGATGAGGACTATAACAGGTGAGGTAGGTCAGGTGTGTTAGTTACCTGCTGTGAGTCAGGGCGGTGTGAGGGATGAGGACTATAACAGGTGAGGTAGGTCAGGTGTGTTAGTTACCTGCTGTGAGTCAGGGCGGTGTGAGGGATGGGGACTATAACAGGTGAGGTAGGTCAGGTGTGTTAGTTACCTGCTGTGAGTCAGGGCGGTGTGAGGGATGAGGACTATAACAGGTGAGGTAGGTCAGGTGTGTTAGTTACCTGCTGTGAGTCAGGGCGGTGTGAGGGATGAGGACTATAACAGGTGAGGTAGGTCAGGTGTGTTAGTTACCTGCTGTGAGTCAGGGCGGTGTGAGGGATGAGGACTATAACAGGTGAGGTAGGTCAGGTGTGTTAGTTACCTGCTGTGAGTCAGGGCGGTGAGGGATGAGGACTATAACAGGTGAGGTAGGTCAGGTGTGTTAGTTACCTGCTGTGAGTCAGGGCGGTGTGAGGGATGAGGACTATAACAGGTGAGGTAGGTCAGGTGTGTTAGTTACCTGCTGTGAGTCAGGGCGGTGAGGGATGAGGACTATAACAGGTGAGGTAGGTCAGGTGTGTTAGTTACCTGCTGTGAGTCAGAGTGAGGACTATAACAGGTGAGGTAGGTCAGGTGTGTTAGTTAGCTGGTCAGGGCGGTGAGGACTATAACAGGTGAGGTAGGTCAGGTGTGTTAGTTACCTGCTGTGAGTCAGGGCGGTGTGAGGGATGAGGACTATAACAGGTGAGATAGGTCAGGTGTGTTAGTTACCTGCTGTGAGTCAGGGCGGTGTGAGGGATGAGGACTATAACAGGTGAGGTAGGTCAGGTGTGTTAGGTACCTGCTGTGAGTCAGAAGGGATGAGGACTATAACAGGTGAGGTAGGTCAGGTGTGTTAGTTACCTGCTGTGAGTCAGGGCGGTGTGAGGGATGAGGACTATAACAGGTGAGGTAGGTCAGGTGTGTTAGTTACCTGCTGTGAGTCAGGGCGGTGTGAGGGATGAGGACTATAACAGGTGAGGTAGGTCAGGTGTGTTAGTTACCTGCTGTGAGTCAGGGCGGTGAGGGATGAGGACTATAACAGGTGAGGTAGGTCAGGTGTGTTAGTTACCTGCTGTGAGTCAGGGCGGTGAGGGATGAGGACTATAACAGGTGAGGTAGGTCAGGTGTGTTAGTTATCTGCTGTGAGTCAGGGCGGTGTGAGGGATGAGGACTATAACAGGTGAGGTAGGTCAGGTTTGTTACCTGCTGTGAGAGTCAGGGCGGTGTGAGGATGAGGACTATAACAGGTGAGGTAGGTCAGGTGTGTTAGGTACCTGCTGTGAGTCAGGGGTGGAGGGATGAGGACTATAACAGGTGAGGTAGGTCAGGTGTGTTAGTTACCTGCTGTGAGTCAGGGCCGTGTGAGGGATGAGGACTATAACAGGTGAGATCGGTCAGGTGTGTTAGTTACCTGCTGTGAGTCAGGGCGGTGTGAGGGATGAGGACTATAACAGGTGAGGTAGGTCAGGTGTGTTAGGGAGTCAGAGGGATGAGGACTATAACAGGTGAGGTAGGTCAGGTGTGTTAGTTACCTGCTGTGAGTCAGGGGCGTGTGAGGGATGAGGACTATAACAGGTGAGATAGGTCAGGTGTGTTAGTTACCTGCTGTGAGTCAGGGCGGTGTGAGGGATGAGGACTATAACAGGTGAGGTAGGTCAGGTGTGTTAGTTACCTGCTGTGAGTCAGGGCGGTGTGAGGGATGAGGACTATAACAGGTGAGGTAGGTCAGGTGTGTTAGTTACCTGCTGTGAGTCAGGGCGGTGTGAGGGATGAGGACTATAACAGGTGAGATAGGTCAGGTGTGTTAGTTACCTGCTGTGAGTCAGGGCGGTGTGAGGGATGAGGACTATAACAGGTGAGGTAGGTCAGGTGTGTTAGTTACCTGCTGTGAGTCAGGGCTGTGTATAACAGGTGAGGTAGGTCAGGTGTGTTAGTTACCTGCTGAGTCAGGGCGGTGTGAGGATGAGGACTATAACAGGTGAGGTAGGTCAGGTGTGTTAGTTACCTGCTGTGAGTCAGGGCGGTGTGAGGGATGAGGACTATAACAGGTGAGATAGGTCAGGTGTGTTAGTTACCTGCTGTGAGTCAGGGCGGTGTGAGGGATGAGGACTATAACAGGTGAGGTAGGTCAGGTGTGTTAGTTATCTGCTGTGAGTCAGGGCGGTGTGAGGGATGAGGACTATAACAGGTGAGGTAGGTCAGGTGTGTTAGTTACCTGCTGTGAGTCAGGGCGGTGTGAGGGATGAGGACTATAACAGGTGAGGTAGGTCAGGTGTGTTAGTTATCTGCTGTGAGTCAGGGCGGTGTGAGGGATGAGGACTATAGCAGGTGAGATAGGTCAGGTGTGTTAGTTACCTGCTGTGAGTCAGGGCGGTGTGAGGGATGAGGACTATAACAGGTGAGGTAGGTCAGGTGTGTTAGTTACCTGCTGTGAGTCAGGGCGGTGTGAGGGATGAGGACTATAACAGGTGAGGTAGGTCAGGTGTGTTAGGTACCTGCTGTGAGTCAGGGCGGTGAGGGATGAGGACTATAACAGGTGAGGTAGGTCAGGTGTGTTAGTTACCTGCTGTGAGTCAGGGCGGTGTGAGGGATGAGGACTATAACAGGTGAGGTAGGTCAGGTGTGTTAGTTACCTGCTGTGAGTCAGGGCGGTGAGGATGAGGACTATAACAGGTGAGGTAGGTCAGGTGTGTTAGGTACCTGCTGTGAGTCAGAAGGGATGAGGACTATAACAGGTGAGGTAGGTCAGGTGTGTTACCTGCTGTGAGTCAGGGCCGTGTGAGGGATGAGGACTATAACAGGTGAGGTCGGTCAGGTGTGTTAGTTACCTGCTGTGAGTCAGGGCGGTGTGAGGGATGAGGACTATAACAGGTGAGGTAGGTCAGGTGTGTTAGTTACCTGCTGTGAGTCAGGGCGGTGTGAGGGATGAGGACTATAACAGGTGAGGTAGGTCAGGTGTGTTAGTTACCTGCTGTGAGTCAGGGCGGTGTGAGGGATGAGGACTATAACAGGTGAGATAGGTCAGGTGTGTTAGTTACCTGCTGTGAGTCAGGGCGGTGTGAGGGATGAGGACTATAACAGGTGAGGTAGGTCAGGTGTGTTAGTTACCTGCTGTGAGTCAGGGCGGTGTGAGGGATGAGGACTATAACAGGTGAGATCGGTCAGGTGTGTTAGTTACCTGCTGTGAGTCAGGCGGTGTGAGGATGAGGACTATAACAGGTGAGGTAGGTCAGGTGTGTTAGTTACCTGCTGTGAGTCAGGGCGGTGTGAGGGATGAGGACTATAACAGGTGAGATCAGGTGTGTTAGTTACAGTCAGAAGGGATGTATAACAGGTGAGGTAGGTCAGGTGTGTTACCTGCTGTGAGTCATGGCGGTGTGAGGGATGAGGACTATAACAGGTGAGGTAGGTCAGGTGTGTTAGTTACCTGCTGTGAGTCAGGGGATGAGGACTATAACAGGTGAGGTAGGTCAGGGATGAGTCAGACGGATGGGACTATAACAGGTGAGGTAGGTCAGGTGTGTTAGTTACCTGCTGTGAGTCAGAGTCTATAACAGGTGAGGTAGGTCAGGTGTGTTAGGCTGATGAACGGATGGACTATAACAGGTGAGGTAGGTCAGGTGTGTTAGTTACCTGCTGTGAGTCATGGCGGTGTGAGGGATGAGGACTATAACAGGTGAGGTAGGTCAGGTGTGTTAGTTAGTCAGAACTGGGACTATAACAGGTGAGTCAGGTGTGTTAGTTACCTGCTGTGTCAGAACGGATGAGGACTATAACAGGTGAGGTAGGTCAGGTGTGTTAGTTACCTGCTGTGAGTCAGAAGGGATGAGGACTATAACAGGTGAGGTAGGTCAGGTGTGTTAGTTACCTGCTGTGAGTCAGGGCGGTGTGAGGGATGAGGACTATAACAGGTGAGGTAGGTCAGGTGTGTTAGTTATCTGCTGTGAGTCAGGGCGATGTGATGGATGAGGACTATAACAGGTGAGGTAGGTCAGGTGTGTTAGTTACCTGCTGTGAGTCAGGTGAGGATGAGGACTATAACAGGTGAGGTAGGTCAGGTGTGTTAGTTATCTGCTGTGAGTCAGGGCGGTGTGAGGGGATGAGGACTATAACAGGTGAGGTAGGTCAGGTGTGTTAGTTACCTGCTGTGAGTCAGGGCGGTCTATAACAGGGCAGGTGTGTTAGGTACCTGCTGTGAGTCATGAGGAGGACTATAACAGGTGAGGTAGGTCAGGTGTGTTAGTTACCTGCTGTGAGTCAGGGCAGTGTGAGGGATGAGGACTATAACAGGTGAGGTAGGTCAGGTGTGTTAGTTACCTGCTGTGAGTCAGAAGGGATGAGGACTATAACAAGTGAGGTAGGTCAGGTGTGTTAGTTACCTGCTGTGAGTCAGGGCGGTGTGAGGGATGAGGACTATAACAGGTGAGATCGGTCAGGTGTGTTAGTTACCTGCTGTGAGTCAGGGCGGTGTGAGGGATGAGGACTATAACAGGTGAGATCGGTCAGGTGTGTTAGTTACCTGCTGTGAGTCAGGGCGGTGTGAGGGATGAGGACTATAACAGGTGAGGTAGGTCAGGTGTGTTAGTTACCTGCTGTGAGTCAGGGCGGTGTGAGGGATGAGGACTATAACAGGTGAGATCGGTCAGGTGTGTTAGTTACCTGCTGTGAGTCAGAAGGGATGAGACTATAACAGGTGAGGTAGGTCAGGTGTGTTAGTCCTGCTGGAGTCAGGCGGTGTGAGGGATGAGGACTATAACAGGTGAGGTAGGTCAGGTGTGTTAGTTACCTGCTGTGAGTCAGAAGGGATGAGGACTATAACAGGTGAGGTAGGTCAGGTGTGTTAGTTACCTAATGTGAGTCAGGGCTGTGAGGATGGGACTATAACAGGTGAGTAGGTCAGGTGTGTTAGTTACCTGCTGTGAGTCAGGGATGAGGACTATAACAGGTGAGGTAGGTCAGGTGTGTTAGTTACCTGCTGTGAGTCAGGGCGGTGTGAGGGATGAGGACTATAACAGGTGAGGTAGGTCAGGTGTGTTAGTTACCTGCTGTGAGTCAGGGCGGTGTGAGGGATGAGGACTATAACAGGTGAGGTAGGTCAGGTGTGTTAGTTACCTGCTGTGAGTCAGGGCGGTGTGAGGGATGAGGACTATAACAGGTGAGGTAGGTCAGGTGTGTTAGGTACCTGCTGTGAGTCAGAAGGGATGAGGACTATAACAAGTGAGGTAGGTCAGGTGTGTTAGTTACCTGCTGTGAGTCAGGGCCGTGTGAGGGATGAGGACTATAACAGGTGAGATCGGTCAGGTGTGTTAGTTACCTGCTGTGAGTCAGGGCGGTGTGAGGGATGAGGACTATAACAGGTGAGGTAGGTCAGGTGTGTTAGGTACCTGCTGTGAGTCAGAAGGGATGAGGACTATAACAAGTGAGGTAGGTCAGGTGTGTTAGTTACCTGCTGTGAGTCAGGGCCGTGTGAGGGATGAGGACTATAACAGGTGAGATCGGTCAGGTGTGTTAGTTACCTGCTGTGAGTCAGGGCGGTGTGAGGGATGAGGACTATAACAGGTGAGGTAGGTCAGGTGTGTTAGTTACCTGCTGTGAGTCAGGGCGGTGTGAGGGATGAGGACTATAACAGGTGAGGTAGGTCAGGTGTGTTAGTTACCTGCTGTGAGTCAGGGCGGTGTGAGGGATGAGGACTATAACAGGTGAGGTAGGTCAGGTGTGTTAGTTATCTGCTGTGAGTCAGGGCGGTGTGAGGGATGAGGACTATAACAGGTGAGGTAGGTCAGGTGTGTTAGTTACCTGCTGTGAGTCAGAAGCGGTGAGTATAACAGGTGAGGTAGGTCAGGTGTGAGGCTGTGAGTCAGGGTGATGTGAGGGATGGGACTATAACAGGTGAGGTAGGTCAGGTGTGTTAGTTACCTGCTGTGAGTCAGGGCGGTGTGAGGGATGAGGACTATAACAGGTGAGGTAGGTCAGGTGTGTTAGTTATCTGCTGTGAGTCAGGGCGGTGTGAGGGATGAGGACTATAACAGGTGAGGTAGGTCAGGTGTGTTAGTTACCTGCTGTGAGTCAGGGCGGTGTGAGGGATGAGGACTATAACAGGTGAGGTAGGTCAGGTGTGTTAGGTACCTGCTGTGAGTCAGAAGGGATGAGGACTATAACAAGTGAGGTAGGTCAGGTGTGTTAGTTACCTGCTGTGAGTCAGGGCCGTGTGAGGGATGAGGACTATAACAGGTGAGATCGGTCAGGTGTGTTAGTTACCTGCTGTGAGTCAGGGCGGTGTGAGGGATGAGGACTATAACAGGTGAGGTAGGTCAGGTGTGTTAGGTACCTGCTGTGACTATAACAAGTGCTGTGAGTGTGAGTCAGGGCGTGTGAGGATGAGGACTATAACAGGTGAGATCGGTCAGGTGTGTTAGTTACCTGCTGTGAGTCAGGGCGGTGTGAGGATGAGGACTATAACAGGTGAGGTAGGTCAGGTGTGTTAGTTACCTGCTGTGAGTCAGGGCGGTGAGGGATGAGGACTATAACAGGTGAGGTAGGTCAGGTGTGTTAGGTTACCTGCTGTGAGTCAGGGCGGTGTGAGGGATGAGGACTATAACAGGTGAGGTAGGTCAGGTGTGTTAGTTACCTGCTGTGAGTCAGGGCGGTGTGAGGGATGAGGACTATAACAGGTGAGGGTCAGGTGTGTTAGGCTGTGAGTCAGGTGTGAGGGATGAGTACTATAACAGGTGAGGTAGGTCAGGTGTGTTAGTTACCTGCTGTGAGTCAGGCGGTGTGAGGGATGAGGACTATAACAGGTGAGGTAGGTCAGGTGTGTTAGTTACCTGCTGTGAGTCAGAAGGTGAGGATGAGGACTATAACAAGTGAGGGGTCAGGTGTGTTAGGCTGTGAGTCAGGGCGGTGAGGATGAGGACTATAACAGGTGAGATCGGTCAGGTGTGTTAGTTACCTGCTGTGAGTCAGGGCGGTGTGAGGATGAGGACTATAACAGGTGAGGTAGGTCAGGTGTGTTAGGTACCTGCTGTGAGTCAGAAGGATGAGGACTATAACAGGTAGGTCAGTGTGTTAGTTACCTGCTGTGAGTCAGGGCCGTGTGGGATGAGGACTATAACAGGTGAGATCAGTCAGGTGTGTTGGTTACCTGCTGTGAGTCAGGGCGGTGTGAGGGATGAGGACTATAACAGGTGAGGTAGGTCAGGTGTGTTAGTTACCTGCTGTGAGTCAGGGCGGTGAGGATGAGGACTATAACAGGTGAGGTAGGTCAGGTGTGTTAGGTACCTGCTGTGAGTCAGGGCGGTGTGAGGGATGAGGACTATAACAGGTGAGGTAGGTCAGGTGTGTTAGTTATCTGCTGTGAGTCAGGGCGGTGTGAGGATGAGGACTATAACAGGTGAGGTAGGTCAGGTGTGTTAGTTATCTGCTGTGAGTCAGGGCGGTGTGAGGGATGAGGACTATAACAGGTGAGGTAGGTCAGGTGTGTTAGTTACCTGCTGTGAGTCAGGGTGATGTGAGGGATGAGGACTATAACAGGTGAGGTAGGTCAGGTGTTAGTTACCTGCTGTGAGTCAGGGCGGTGTGAGGGATGAGACTATAACAGGTGAGGTAGGTCAGGTGTGTTAGGCCTGCTGTGAGTCAGGGCGGTGTGAGGGATGAGGACTATAACAGGTGAGGTAGGTCAGGTGTGTTAGTTACCTGCTGTGAGTCAGGGCGGTGTGAGGGATGAGGACTATAACAGGTGAGGTAGGTCAGGTGTGTTAGGTACCTGCTGTGAGTCAGAAGGGATGAGGACTATAACAAGTGAGGTAGGTCAGGTGTGTTAGTTACCTGCTGTGAGTCAGGGCGTGTGAGGGATGAGGACTATAACAGGTGAGATCGGTCAGGTGTGTTAGTTACCTGCTGTGAGTCAGGGCGGTGTGAGGATGAGGACTATAACAGGTGAGGTAGGTCAGGTGTGTTAGGTACCTGCTGTGAGTCAGAAGGAGGGATGAGGACTATAACAAGTGAGGTAGGTCAGGTGTGTTAGTTACCTGCTGTGAGTCAGGGCCGTGTGAGGGATGAGGACTATAACAGGTGAGATCGGTCAGGTGTGTTAGTTACCTGCTGTGAGTCAGGGCGGTGTGAGGGATGAGGACTATAACAGGTGAGGTAGGTCAGGTGTGTTAGTTACCTGCTGTGAGTCAGGGCGGTGTGAGGGATGAGGACTATAACAGGTGAGGTAGGTCAGGTGTGTTAGGTACCTGCTGTGAGTCAGAAGGGATGAGGACTATAACAGGTGAGGTAGGTCAGGTGTGTTAGTTATCTGCTGTGAGTCAGGGCGGTGTGAGGGATGAGGACTATAACAGGTGAGGTAGGTCAGGTGTGTTAGTTACCTGCTGTGAGTCAGGGCGGTGTGAGGGATGAGGACTATAACAGGTGAGGTAGGTCAGGTGTGTTAGTTATCTGCTGTGAGTCAGGGCCGTGTGAGGGATGAGGACTATAACAGGTGAGATCGGTCAGGTGTGTTAGTTACCTGCTGTGAGTCAGGGCGGTGTGAGGGATGAGGACTATAACAGGTGAGGTAGGTCAGGTGTGTTAGTTACCTGCTGTGAGTCAGGGCGGTGTGAGGGATGAGGACTATAACAGGTGAGGTAGGTCAGGTGTGTTAGGTACCTGCTGTGAGTCAGAAGGGATGAGGACTATAACAAGTGAGGTAGGTCAGGTGTGTTAGTTACCTGCTGTGAGTCAGGGCCGTGTGAGGGATGAGGACTATAACAGGTGAGATCGGTCAGGTGTGTTAGTTACCTGCTGTGAGTCAGGGCGGTGTGAGGGATGAAGACTATAACAGGTGAGATCGGTCAGGTGTGTTAGTTACCTGCTGTGAGTCAGGGCGGTGTGAGGGATGATGACTATAACAGGTGAGGTAGGTCAGGTGTGTTAGTTACCTGCTGTGAGTCAGGGCGGTGTGAGGGATGAGGACTATAACAGGTGAGGTAGGTCAGGTGTGTTAGTTACCTGCTGTGAGTCAGGGCGGTGTGAGGGATGAGGACTATAACAGGTGAGGTAGGTCAGGTGTGTTAGTTACCTGCTGTGAGTCAGGACGGTGTGAGGGATGAGGACTATAACAGGTGAGGTAGGTCAGGTGTGTTAGTTACCTGCTGTGAGTCAGGGCGTGTGAGGGATGAGGACTATAACAGGTGAGGTAGGTCAGGTGTGTTAGTTACCTGCTGTGAGTCAGGCGGTGTGAGGGATGAGGACTATAACAGGTGAGGTAGGTCAGGTGTGTTAGTTAACTGCTGTGAGTCAGGGCGGTGTGAGGGATGAGGACTATAGCAGGTGAGATAGGTCAGGTGTGTTAGTTACCTGCTGTGAGTCAGGGCGGTGTGAGGGATGAGGACTATAACAGGTGAGATCGGTCAGGTGTGTTAGTTACCTGCTGTGAGTCAGGGCGGTGTGAGGGATGAGGACTATAACAGGTGAGGTAGGTCAGGTGAGTCAGGGCGGTGTGAGGGATGAGGACTATAACAGGTGAGGTAGGTCAGGTGTGTTAGTTACCTGCTGTGAGTCAGGGCGGTGTGAGGGATGAAGACTATAACAGGTGAGGTAGGTCAGGTGTGTTAGTTACCTGCTGTGAGTCAGGGCGAGTCATGAGGACTATAACAGGTGAGGTAGGTCAGGTGTGTTAGGACTGCTAAGTCAGGGCAGTGAGGGATGAGGTATAACAGGTGAGGTAGGTCAGTGTGTTAGTTACCTGCTGTGAGTCAGGGCGGTGTGAGGGATGAGGACTATAACAGGTGAGGTAGGTCAGGTGTGTTAGTTACCTGCTGTGAGTCAGGGTAATTGTGAGGGATGAGGACTATAACAGGTGAGATAGGTCAGGTGTGTTAGTTACCTGCTGTGAGTCAGGGAGGGATGAGGACTATAACAGGTGAGATAGGTCAGGTGTGTTAGTTACCTGCTGTGAGTCAGGGCGGTGTGAGGGATGAGGACTATAACAGGTGAGGTAGGTCAGGTGTGTTAGGTACCTGCTGTGAGTCAGGGCGGTGTGAGGATGAGACTATAACAGGTGAGGTAGGTCAGGTGTGTTAGTTACCTGCTGAGAGTCAGGGCGGTGTGAGGGATGAGGACTATAACAGGTGAGGTAGGTCAGGTGTGTTAGTTACCTGCTGTGAGTCAGGGCGGTGTGAGGGATGAGGACTATAACAGGTGAGGTAGGTCAGGTGTGTTAGGTACCTGCTGTGAGTCAGAAGGGATGAGGACTATAACAGGTGAGGTAGGTCAGGTGTGTTAGTTACCTGCTGTGAGTCAGGGCGGTGTGAGGGATGAGGACTATAACAGGTGAGGTAGGTCAGGTGTGTTAGTTACCTGCTGTGAGTCAGGACGGTGTGAGGGATGAGGACTATAACAGGTGAGGTAGGTCAGGTGTGTTAGTTATCTGCTGTGAGTCAGGGCGGTGTGAGGGATGAGGACTATAACAGGTGAGGTAGGTCAGTTGTGTTAGTTACCTGCTGTGAGTCAGAACGGTGTGAGGGATGAGGACTATAACAGGTGAGGTAGGTCAGTTGTGTTAGTTAACTGCTGTGAGTCAGGGCGGTGTGAGGGATGAGGACTATAGCAGGTGAGATAGGTCAGGTGTGTTAGTTACCTGCTGTGAGTCAGGGCGGTGTGAGGGATGAGGACTATAACAGGTGAGATCGGTCAGGTGTGTTAGTTACCTGCTGTGAGTCAGGGCGGTGTGAGGGATGAGGACTATAACAGGTGAGGTAGGTCAGGTGTGTTAGTTACCTGCTGTGAGTCAGGGCGGTGTGAGGGATGAGGACTATAACAGGTGAGGTAGGTCAGGTGTGTTACTACCTGCTGAAGTCAGGGCGGTGTGAGGGATGAGACTATAACTGGTGAGGTAGGTCAGGTGTGTTAGTTACCTGCTGTGAGTCAGGGCTGTGTGAGGGATGAGGACTATAACAGGTGAGATCGGTCAGGTGTGTTAGTTACCTGCTGTGAGTCAGGGCGGTGTGAGGGATGAGGACTATAACAGGTGAGGTAGGTCAGGTGTGTTAGGTACCTGCTGTGAGTCAGAAGGGGGATGAGGACTATAACAGGTGAGGTAGGTCAGGTGTGTTAGTGCTATGAGTCAGGGCTGTGAGGGATGAGACTATAACAGGTGAGTAGGTCAGGTGTGTTAGTTATCTGCTGTGAGTCAGGGCGGTGTGAGGGATGAGGACTATAACAGGTGAGGTAGGTCAGGTGTTTGAGTTACCTGCTGTGAGTCAGGGCGGTGTGAGGATGAGGACTATAACAGGTGAGGTAGGTCAGGTGTGTTAGTTATCTGCTGTGAGTCAGGGCGGTGAGGATGAGGACTATAACAGGTGAGGTAGGTCAGGTGTGTTAGTTACCTGCTGTGAGTCAGGCGGTGAGGGATGAGGACTATAACAGGTGAGATAGGTCAGGTGTGTTAGTTACCTGCTGTGAGTCAGGGCGGTGTGAGGGATGAGGACTATAACAGGTGAGGTAGGTCAGGTGTGTTAGTTACCTGCTGTGAGTCAGGGCGGTGTGAGGGATGAGGACTATAACAGGTGAGGTAGGTCAGGTGTGTTAGTTACCTGCTGTGAGTCAGGCGGTGTGAGGGATGAGGACTATAACAGGTGAGGTAGGTCAGGTGTGTTAGTTATCTGCTGTGAGTCAGGGCCGTCTATAACAGGTGAGTGTGTTAGTTACCTGCTGTGAGTCAGGGCGGTGTGAGGGATGAGGACTATAACAGGTGAGGTAGGTCAGGTGTGTTAGTTACCTGCTGTGAGTCAGGGCGGATTGAGGGATGAGGACTATAACAGGTGAGGTAGGTCAGGTGTGTTAGGTACCTGCTGTGAGTCAGAAGGGATGAGGACTATAACAAGTGAGGTAGGTCAGGTGTGTTAGTTACCTGCTGTGAGTCAGGGCTGTGTGAGGGATGAGGACTATAACAGGTGAGATCGGTCAGGTGTGTTAGTTACCTGCTGTGAGTCAGGGCGGTGTGAGGGATGAAGACTATAACAGGTGAGATCGGTCAGGTGTGTTAGGCTGTGAGTCAGGGCGGTGTGAGGGATAATGACTATAACAGGTGAGGTAGGTCAGGTGTGTTAGTTACCTGCTGTGAGTCAGGGCGGTGTGAGGGATGAGGACTATAACAGGTGAGGTAGGTCAGGTGTGTTAGTTACCTGCTGTGAGTCAGGGCGGTGTGAGGGATGAGGACTATAACAGGTGAGAGGTCAGGTGTGTTAGTTACCTGCTGTGAGTCAGGGCGGTGTGAGGGATGAGGACTATAACAGGTGAGGTAGGTCAGGTGTGTTAGTTATCTGCTATGAGTCAGGGCAGTGAGGGATGAGGACTATAACAGGTGAGGTAGGTCAGTTGTGTTAGTTACCTGCTGTGAGTCAGAACGGTGTGAGGGATGAGGACTATAATAGGTGAGGTAGGTCAGGTGTGTTAGTTAACTGCTGTGAGTCAGGCGGTGAGGGATGAGGACTATAGCAGGTGAGATAGGTCAGGTGTGTTAGTTACCTGCTGTGATTCAGGCAGTGAGGGATGAGGACTATAACAGGTGAGATCGGTCAGGTGTGTTAGTTACCTGCTGTGAGTCAGGGCGGTGTGAGGGATGAGGACTATAACAGGTGAGGTAGGTCAGGTGTGTTAGTTACCTGCTGTGAGTCAGGGCGGTGAGGGATGAGGACTATAACAGGTGAGGTAGGTCAGGTGTGTTAGTTACCTGCTGAGAGTCAGGGCGGTGAGGGATGAGGACTATAACAGGTGAGGTAGGTCAGGTGTGTTAGTTACCTGCTGTGAGTCAGGGCCGTGTGAGGGATGAGGACTATAACAGGTGAGATCGGTCAGGGGTGTTAGTTACCTGCTGTGAGTCAGGGCGGTGTGAGGGATGAGGACTATAACAGGTGAGGTAGGTCAGGTGTGTTAGGTACCTGGTGAGTCAGAAGGGATGAGGACTATAACAGTGAGTCAGGTGTGTTAGTTAACTGCTATGAGTCAGGGCAGTGTGAGAGGACTATAACAGGTGAGGTAGGTCAGGTGTGTTAGTTATCTGCTGTGAGTCAGGGCGGTGTGAGGGATGAGGACTATAACAGGTGAGGTAGGTCAGGTGTGTTAGTTACCTGCTGTGAGTCAGGGCGGTGTGAGGGATGAGGACTATAACAGGTGAGGTAGGTCAGGTGTGTTAGTTATCTGCTGTGAGTCAGGGCGGTGTGAGGGATGAGGACTATAACAGGTGAGGTAGGTCAGGTGTTTTAGTTACCTGCTGTGAGTCAGGGTGGTGTGAGGGATGAGGACTATAACAGGTGAGGTAGGTCAGGTGTGTTAGGTACCTGCTGTGAGTCAGAAGGGATGAGGACTATAACAAGTGAGGTAGGTCAGGTGTGTTAGTTACCTGCTGTGAGTCAGGGCCGTGTGAGGGATGAGGACTTTAACAGGTGAGATCAGTCAGGTGTGTTAGTTACCTGCTGTGAGTCAGGGCGGTGTGAGGGATGAGGACTATAACAGGTGAGGTAGGTCAGGTGTGTTAGTTACCTGCTGTGAGTCAGGGCGGATTGAGGGATGAGGACTATAACAGGTGAGGTAGGTCAGGTGTGTTAGGTACCTGCTGTGAGTCAGAAGGGATGAGGACTATAACAAGTGAGGTAGGTCAGGTGTGTTAGTTACCTGCTGTGAGTCAGGGCTGTGTGAGGGATGAGGACTATAACAGGTGAGATCGGTCAGGTGTGTTAGTTACCTGCTGTGAGTCAGGGCCTGCTATAACAGGTGAGATCGGTCAGGTGTGTTAGTTACCTGCTGTGAGGGGCGGTGTGAGGATGAGGACTATAACAGGTGAGGTAGGTCAGGTGTTTTAGTTACCTGCTGTGAGTCAGGGCGGTGTGAGGATGAGGACTATAACAGGTGAGATCGGTCAGGTGTGTTAGTTACCTGCTGTGAGTCAGGGCGGTGAGGGATGAGGACTATAACAGGTGAGGTCGGTCAGGTGTGTTAGTTACCTGCTGTGAGTCAGGGCGGTGGGGGATGAGGACTATAACAGGTGAGGTAGGTCAGGTGTGTTAGTTACCTGCTGTGAGTCAGGGCGGTGTGAGGGATGAGGACTATAACAGGTGAGGTAGGTCAGGTGTGTTAGTTACCTGCTGTGAGTCAGGGCGGTGTGAGGGATGAGGACTATAACAGGTGAGGTAGGTCAGGTGTGTTAGTTACCTGCTGTGAGTCAGGGCGGTGTGAGGGATGAGGACTATAACAGGTGAGGTAGGTCAGGTGTGTTAGTTACCTGCTGTGAGTCAGGGCGGTGTGAGGGATGAGGACTATAACAGGTGAGGTAGGTCAGGTGTGTTAGTTACCTGCTGTGAGTCAGGGCGGTGTGAGGATGAGGACTATAACAGGTGAGGTAGGTCAGGTGTGTTAGTTACCTGCTGTGAGTCAGGGCGGTGTGAGGGATGAGGACTATAACAGGTGAGGTAGGTCAGGTGTGTTAGTTACCTGCTGTGAGTCAGGGCGGTGAGGATGAGGACTATAACAGGTGAGGTAGGTCAGGTGTGTTAGTTACCTGCTGTGAGTCAGGGGCGGTGAGGGATGAGGACTATAACAGGTGAGATAGGTCAGGTGTGTTAGTTACCTGCTGTGAGTCAGGGCCGTGTGAGGATGAGGACTATAACAGGTGAGGTAGGTCAGGTGTGTTAGACCTGCTGTAACAGGTGAGGGATGAGGACTATAACAGGTCAGGTGTGTTAGGTACCTGCTGTGAGTCAGGGCGGGGGATGAGGACTATAACAGGTGAGGTAGGTCAGGTGTGTTAGTTACCTGCTGTGAGTCAGGGCGGTGTGAGGGATGAGGACTATAACAGGTGAGGTAGGTCAGGTGTGTTAGTTACCTGCTGTGAGTCAGGGCGGTGTGAGGGATGAGGACTATAACAGGTGAGGTAGGTCAGGTGTGTTAGTTACCTGCTGTGAGTCAGGGCGGTGTGAGGGATGAGGACTATAACAGGTGAGGTAGGTCAGGTGTGTTAGTTACCTGCTGTGAGTCAGGGCGGTGAGGGGATGAGACTATAACAGGTGAGGTAGGTCAGGTGTGTTAGTTACCTGCTGTGAGTCAGGGCGGTGTGAGGGATGAGGACTATAACAGGTGAGGTAGGTCAGGTGTGTTAGTTACCTGCTGTGAGTCAGGGCGGTGTGAGGATGAGGACTATAACAGGTGAGGTAGGTCAGGTGTTTTAGTTACCTGCTGTGAGTCAGGCGGTGTGAGGGATGAGGACTATAACAGGTGAGGTAGGTCAGGTGTGTTAGGTACCTGCTGTGAGTCAGAAGGGATGAGGACTATAACAAGTGAGGTAGGTCAGGTGTGTTAGTTACCTGCTGTGAGTCAGGGCCGTGTGAGGGATGAGGACTATAACAGGTGAGATCGGTCAGGTGTGTTAGTTACCTGCTGTGAGTCAGGGCGGTGTGAGGGATGAGGACTATAACAGGTGAGGTAGGTCAGGTGTGTTAGTTACCTGCTGTGAGTCAGGGCGGTGTGAGGGATGAGGACTATAACAGGTGAGGTAGGTCAGGTGTGTTAGTTACCTGCTGTGAGTCAGGGCGGTGAGGGATGAGGACTATAACAGGTGAGGTAGGTCAGGTGTGTTAGTTACCTGCTGTGAGTCAGGGCGAGATGAGGACTATAACAGGTGAATAGGTCAGGTGTGTTAGTTACCTGCTGTGAGTCAGGGCGGTGTGAGGGATGAGGACTATAACAGGTGAGGTAGGTCAGGTGTGTTAGTTACCTGCTGTGAGTCAGGGCGGTGTGAGGGATGAGACTATAACAGGTGAGGTAGGTCAGGTGTGTTAGTTACCTGCTGTGAGTCAGGGCGGTGTGAGGGATGAGGACTATAACAGGTGAGGTAGGTCAGGTGTGTTAGTTACCTGCTGTGAGTCAGGGCGGTGAGGGATGAGGACTATAACAGGTGAGGTAGGTCAGGTGTGTTAGTTACCTGCTGAGAGTCAGGGCGGTGTGAGGATGAGGACTATAACAGGTGAGGTAGGTCAGGTGTGTTAGTTACCTGCTGTGAGTCAGGGCCGTGTGAGGGATGAGGACTATAACAGGTGAGATCGGTCAGGTGTGTTAGTTACCTGCTGTGAGTCAGGGCGGTGAGGGATGAGGACTATAACAGGTGAGGTAGGTCAGGTGTGTTAGGTACCTGCTGTGAGTCAGGTAACAGGTGAGGTAGGTCAGGTGTGTTAGTTACCTGCTGTGAGTCAGGGCAGTGTGAGGGATGAGGACTATAACAGGTGAGGTAGGTCAGGTGTGTTAGTTATCTGCTGTGAGTCAGGGCGGTGAGGATGAGGACTATAACAGGTGAGGTAGGTCAGGTGTGAGGGACCTGCTGTGAGTCAGGGTGATGTGAGGGATGAGGACTATAACAGGTGAGAAGGTCAGGTGTGTTAGTTACCTGCTGTGAGTCAGGGCGGTGTGAGGATGAGGACTATAACAGGTGAGGGTCAGGTGAGTTAGACCTGCTGTGAGTCAACAGGGATGAGGACTATAACAGGTGAGGTAGGTCAGGTGTAGTTACCTGCTGTGAGTCAGGGCGGTGTGAGGGATGAGGACTATAACAGGTGAGATAGGTCAGGTGTGTTAGTTACCTGCTGTGAGTCAGGGCGGTGTGAGGGATGAGGACTATAACAGGTGAGGTAGGTCAGGTGTGTTAGTTACCTGCTGAGAGTCAGGGCGGTGTGAGGGATGAGGACTATAACAGGTGAGGTAGGTCAGGTGTGTTAGTTACCTGCTGTGAGTCAGGGCCGTGTGAGGGATGAGGACTATAACAGGTGAGATCGGTCAGGTGTGTTAGTTACCTGCTGTGAGTCAGGGCGGTGTGAGGGATGAGGACTATAACAGGTGAGGTAGGTCAGGTGTGTTAGGTACCTGCTGTGAGTCAGAAGGGATGAGGACTATAACAGGTGAGGTAGGTCAGGTGTGTTAGTTAACTGCTGTGAGTCAGGGCAGTGTGAGGGATGAGGACTGTAACAGGTGAGGTAGGTCAGGTGTGTTAGTTATCTGCTGTGAGTCAGGGCGGTGTGAGGGATGAGGACTATAACAGGTGAGGTAGGTCAGGTGTGTTAGTTACCTGCTGTGAGTCAGGGCGGTGTGAGGGATGAGGACTATAACAGGTGAGGTAGGTCAGGTGTGTTAGTTACCTGCTGTGAGTCAGGGCGGTGAGATGAGACTATAACAGGTGAGGTAGGTCAGGTGTGTTAGGTACCTGCTGTGAGTCAGAAGGATGAGGACTATAACAAGTGAGGTAGGTCAGGTGTGTTAGTTACCTGCTGTGAGTCAGGGCCGTGTGAGGATGAGGACTATAACAGGTGAGATCGGTCAGGTGTGTTAGTTACCTGCTGTGAGTCAGGGCGGTGTGGGATGAGGACTATAACAGGTGAGGTAGGTCAGGTGTGTTAGGTACCTGCTGTGAGTCAGAAGGGATGAGGACTATAACAAGTGAGGTAGGTCAGGTGTGTTAGTTACCTGCTGTGAGTCAGGGCCGTGTGAGGGATGAGGACTATAACAGGTGAGATCGGTCAGGTGTGTTAGTTACCTGCTGTGAGTCAGGGCGGTGTGAGGGATGAGGACTATAACAGGTGAGGTAGGTCAGGTCAGGCTGTGAGTCAGGGTAGGATGAGACTATAACAGGTGAGAGGTCAGTTGTGTTAGTTACCTGCTGTGAGTCAGAAGAGGATGAGGACTATAACAGGTGAGGTAGGTCAGTTGTGTTAGTTAACTGCTGTGAGTCAGGGCGGTGAGGATGAGGACTATTAGCAGGTGAGATCAGGTCAGGTGTCTTAGTTACCTGCTGTGAGTCAGGGCGGTGAGGGATGAGGACTATAACAGGTGAGATCGGTCAGGTGTGTTAGTTACCTGCTGTGAGTCAGGGCGGTGTGAGGGATGAGGACTATAACAGGTGAGGTAGGTCAGGTGTGTTAGTTACCTGCTGTGAGTCAGGGCGGTGAGGGATGAGGACTATAACAGGTGAGGTAGGTCAGGTGTGTTAGTTACCTGCTGTGAGTCAGGGCGGTGTGAGGATGAGGACTATAACAGGTGAGATCGGTCAGGTGTGTTAGTTACCTGCTGTGAGTCAGGGCGGTGTGAGGGATGAGGACTATAACAGGTGAGGTAGGTCAGGTGTGTTAGTTACCTGCTGTGAGTCAGGGCGGTGTGAGGGATGAGGACTATAACAGGTGAGGTAGGTCAGGTGTGTAAGTTACCTGCTGTGAGTCAGGGCGGTGTGAGGGATGAGGACTATAACAGGTGAGGTAGGTCAGGTGTGTTAGTTACCTGCTGTGAGTCAGGGCGGTGTGAGGGATGAGGACTATAACAGGTGAGGTAGGTCAGGTGTGTTAGTTACCTGCTGTGAGTCAGGGCGGTGTGAGGATGAGGACTATAACAGGTGAGGTAGGTCAGGTGTGTTAGTTACCTGCTGTGAGTCAGGGATGAGACTATAACAGGTGTGGTCAGGTGTGTGAGGACCTATAACAGGTGAGGGATGAGGTCAGGTGTGTTAGTTACCTGCTGTGAGTCAGGGCGGTGAGGGATGAGGACTATAACAGGTGAGGTAGGTCAGGTGTGTTAGTTACCTGCTGTGAGTCAGGGCGGTGAGGGATGAGGACTATAACAGGTGAGGTAGGTCAGGTGTGTTAGACCTGCTGTGAGTCAGAAGGGATGAGGACTATAACAGGTGAGGTAGGTCAGGTGTGTTAGTTACCTGCTGTGAGTCAGGGCGGTGTGAGGGATGAGGACTATAACAGGTGAGATCGGTCAGGTGTGTTAGTTACCTGCTGTGAGTCAGGGCGGTGTGAGGGATGAGGACTATAACAGGTGAGGTAGGTCAGGTGTGTTAGGTACCTGCTGTGAGTCAGGGCGGTGAGGATGAGGACTATAACAGGTGAGGTAGGTCAGGTGTGTTAGTTACCTGCTGTGAGTCAGGGCGGTGTGAGGGATGAGGACTATAACAGGTGAGATCGGTCAGGTGTGTTAGTTACCTGCTGTGAGTCAGGGCGGTGAGGGATGAGGACTATAACAGGTGAGGTAGGTCAGGTGTGTTAGTTACCTGCTGTGAGTCAGGGCGGTGTGAGGGATGAGGACTATAACAGGTGAGGTAGGTCAGGTGTGTTAGTTACCTGCTGTGAGTCAGGGCTATAACAGGTGAGTAGGTCAGGTGTGTTAGTTACCTGTGTGAGGGATGAGACTATAACAGGTGAGGTAGGTCAGGTGTGTTAGTTACCTGCTGTGAGTCAGGGCGGTGAGGATGAGGACTATAACAGGTGAGATAGGTCAGGTGTGTTAGTTACCTGCTGTGAGTCAGGGCGGTGTGAGGGATGAGGACTATAACAGGTGAGTCAGGTGTGTTAGTTACCTGCTGTGAGTCAGGGATGGATGAGACTATAACAGGTGAGGTAGGTCAGGTGTGTTAGTTACCTGCTGTGAGTCAGGGCGGTGTGAGATGGGACTGAGGACTTACCTGCTGTGAACAGGTGATGAGGACTATAACAGTCAGGGTCAGTGTGTTAGTTACCTGCTGTGAGTCAGGGCGGTGTGAGGGATGAGGACTATAACAGGTGAGGTAGGTCAGGTGTGTTAGGTACCTGCTGTGAGTCAGAAGGGATGAGGACTATAACAGGTGAGGTAGGTCAGGTGTGTTAGTTAACTGCTGTGAGTCAGGGCAGTGTGAGGGATGAGGACTGTAACAGGTGAGGTAGGTCAGGTGTGTTAGTTATCTGCTGTGAGTCAGGGCGGTGTGAGGGATGAGGACTATAACAGGTGAGGTAGGTCAGGTGTGTTAGTTACCTGCTGTGAGTCAGGGCGGTGTGAGGGATGAGGACTATAACAGGTGAGGTAGGTCAGGTGTGTTAGTTACCTGCTGTGAGTCAGGGCGGTGTGAGGGATGAGGACTATAACAGGTGAGGTAGGTCAGGTGTGTTAGTTACCTGCTGTGAGTCAGGGCGGTGTGAGGGATGAGGACTATAACAGAGGAGGTCAGGTGTGTTAGGTACCTGCTGTGAGTCAGAAGGGATGAGGACTATAACAAGTGAGGTAGGTCAGGTGTGTTAGTTACCTGCTGTGAGTCAGGGCCGTGTGAGGGATGAGGACTATAACAGGTGAGATCGGTCAGGTGTGTTAGTTACCTGCTGTGAGTCAGGGCGGTGTGAGGATGAGGACTATAACAGGTGAGGTAGGTCAGGTGTGTTAGTTACCTGCTGTGAGTCAGGGCGGTGAGGGATGAGGACTATAACAGGTGAGGTAGGTCAGGTGTGTTAGGTACCTGCTGTGAGTCAGAAGGGATGAGGACTATAACAAGTGAGGTAGGTCAGGTGTGTTAGTTACCTGCTGTGAGTCAGGGCAGGGATGAGGACTATAACAGGTGAGATCGGTCAGGTGTGTTAGTTACCTGCTGTGAGTCAGGGCGGTGTGAGGGATGAGGACTATAACAGGTGAGGTCGGTCAGGTGTGTTAGTTACCTGCTGTGAGTCAGGGCGGTGTGAGGGATGAGGACTATAACAGGTGAGGTAGGTCAGGTGTGTTAGTTACCTGCTGTGAGTCAGGGCGGTGTGAGGGATGAGGACTATAACAGGTGAGGTAGGTCAGGTGTGTTAGTTACCTGCTGTGAGTCAGGGCGGTGTGAGGGATGAGGACTATAACAGGTGAGGTAGGTCAGGTGTGTTAGTTACCTGCTGTGAGTCAGGGCGGTGTGAGGGATGAGGACTATAACAGGTGAGGTAGGTCAGGTGTGTTAGTTACCTGCTGTGAGTCAGGGCGGTGTGAGGGATGAGGACTATAACAGGTGAGGTAGGTCAGGTGTGTTAGTTACCTGCTGTGAGTCAGGGCGGTGTGAGGGATGAGGACTATAACAGGTGAGGTAGGTCAGGTGTGTTAGTTACCTGCTGTGAGTCAGGGCAGTGTGAGGGATGAGGACTATAACAGGTGAGGTCGGTCAGGTGTGTTAGTTACCTGCTGTGAGTCAGGGCGGTGTGAGGGATGAGGACTATAACAGGTGAGGTAGGTCAGGTGTGTTAGTTACCTGCTGTGAGTCAGGGCGGTGTGAGGGATGAGGACTATAACAGGTGAGGTAGGTCAGGTGTGTTAGTTACCTGCTGTGAGTCAGGGCGGTGTGAGGGATGAAGACTATAACAGGTGAGATCGGTCAGGTGTGTTAGTTACCTGCTGTGAGTCAGGGCGGTGTGAGGGATGAGGACTATAACAGGTGAGGTAGGTCAGGTGTGTTAGTTACCTGCTGTGAGTCAGGGCGGTGTGAGGGATGAGGACTATAACAGGTGAGATCGGTCAGGTGTGTTAGTTACCTGCTGTGAGTCAGGGCGGTGTGAGGGATGAGGACTATAACAGGTGAGGTAGGTCAGGTGTGTTAGTTACCTGCTGTGAGTCAGGGCGGTGTGAGGGATGAGGACTATAACAGGTGAGGTAGGTCAGGTGTGTTAGTTACCTGCTGTGAGTCAGGGCGGTGTGAGGGATGAGGACTATAACAGGTGAGGTAGGTCAGGTGTGTTAGTTACCTGCTGTGAGTCAGGGCGGTGTGAGGGATGAGGACTATAACAGGTGAGGTAGGTCAGGTGTGTTAGTTACCTGCTGTGAGTCAGAAGGGATGAGGACTATAACAGGTGAGGTAGGTCAGGTGTGTTAGTTACCTGCTGTGAGTCAGGGCGGTGTGAGGGATGAGGACTATAACAGGTGAGATAGGTCAGGTGTGTTAGTTACCTGCTGTGAGTCAGGGCGGTGTGAGGGATGAGGACTATAACAGGTGAGGTAGGTCAGGTGTGTTAGTTACCTGCTGTGAGTCAGGGCGGTGTGAGGGATGAGGACTATAACAGGTGAGGTAGGTCAGGTGTGTTAGTTACCTGCTGTGAGTCAGGGCGGTGTGAGGGATGAGGACTATAACAGGTGAGGTAGGTCAGGTGTGTTAGTTACCTGCTGTGAGTCAGGGCGGTGTGAGGGATGAGGACTATAACAGGTGAGGTAGGTCAGGTGTGTTAGTTACCTGCTGTGAGTCAGGGCGGTGTGAGGGATGAGGACTATAACAGGTGAGGTAGGTCAGGTGTGTTAGTTACCTGCTGTGAGTCAGGGCGGTGAGGGATGAGGACTATAACAGGTGAGGTAGGTCAGGTGTGTTAGTTACCTGCTGTGAGTCAGGGCGGTGTGAGGGATGAGGACTATAACAGGTGAGGTCGGTCAGGTGTGTTAGTTACCTGCTGTGAGTCAGGGCGGTGTGAGGGATGAGGACTATAACAGGTGAGGTAGGTCAGGTGTGTTAGTTACCTGCTGTGAGTCAGGGCGGTGTGAGGGATGAGGACTATAACAGGTGAGGTAGGTCAGGTGTGTTAGTTACCTGCTGTGAGTCAGGGCGGTGTGAGGGATGAGGACTATAACAGGTGAGGTAGGTCAGGTGTGTTAGTTACCTGCTGTGAGTCAGGGCGGTGTGAGGGATGAGGACTATAACAGGTGAGGTAGGTCAGGTGTGTTAGTTACCTGCTGTGAGTCAGGGCGGTGAGGGATGAGGACTATAACAGGTGAGGTAGGTCAGGTGTGTTAGTTACCTGCTGTGAGTCAGGGCGGTGTGAGGATGAGGACTATAACAGGTGAGGTAGGTCAGGTGTGTTAGGTACCTGCTGTGAGTCAGAAGGGATGAGACTATAACAAGTGAGGTAGGTCAGGTGTGTTAGTTACCTGCTGTGAGTCAAGGCCGTGTGAGGGATGAGGACTATAACAGGTGAGATCGGTCAGGTGTGTTACCTGCTGTGAGTCAGGGCGGTGTGAGGGATGAGGACTATAACAGGTGAGGTAGGTCAGGTGTGTTAGGTACCTGCTGTGAGTCAGAAGGGATGAGGACTATAACAGGTGAGGTAGGTCAGGTGTGTTAGTTACCTGCTGTGAGTCAGGGCGGTGTGAGGGATGAAGACTATAACAGGTGAGATCGGTCAGGTGTGTTAGTTACCTGCTGTGAGTCAGGGCGGTGTGAGGGATGAGGACTATAACAGGTGAGGTAGGTCAGGTGTGTTAGGCTGTGAGTCAGGGCGGTGTGAGGGATGAGGACTATAACAGGTGAGATCGGTCAGGTGTGTTAGTTACCTGCTGTGAGTCAGGGCGGTGAGGGATGAGGACTATAACAGGTGAGGTAGGTCAGGTGTGTTAGTTACCTGCTGTGAGTCAGGGCGGTGTGAGGGATGAGGACTATAACAGGTGAGGTAGGTCAGGTGTGTTAGTTACCTGCTGTGAGTCAGGGCGGTGTGAGGGATGAGGACTATAACAGGTGAGGTAGGTCAGGTGTGTTAGTTACCTGCTGTGAGTCAGGGCGGTGTGAGGGATGAGGACTATAACAGGTGAGGTAGGTCAGGTGTGTTAGTTACTGCTGTGAGTCAGGGCGGTGTGAGGGATGAGGACTATAACAGGTGAGGTAGGTCAGGTGTGTTAGTTACCTGCTGTGAGTCAGGGCGGTGTGAGGGATGAGGACTATAACAGGTGAGGTAGGTCAGGTGTGTTAGTTATCTGCTGTGAGTCAGGGCGGTGAGGGATGAGGACTATAACAGGTGAGGTAGGTCAGGTGTGTTAGTTACCTGCTGTGAGTCAGGGCGGTGTGAGGGATGAGGACTATAACAGGTGAGGTAGGTCAGGTGTGTTAGGTCCTGCTGTGAGGTGAGACTATAACAAGTGAGGTAGGTCAGGTGTGTTAGTTACCTGCTGTGAGTCAGGGCCATGGAGGAGATGAGGACTATAACAGGTGAGATCGGTCAGGTGTGTTACCTGCTGTGAGTCAGGGCGGTGTGAGGGATGAGGACTATAACAGGTGAGGTAGGTCAGGTGTGTTAGGTACCTGCTGTGAGTCAGAAGGGATGAGGACTATAACAGGTGAGGTAGGTCAGGTGTGTTAGTTACCTGCTGTGAGTCAGGGCGGTGTGAGGGATGAGGACTATAACAGGTGAGATCGGTCAGGTGTGTTAGTTACCTGCTGTGAGTCAGGGCGGTGTGAGGGATGAGGACTATAACAGGTGAGGTAGGTCAGGTGTGTTAGTTACCTGCTGTGAGTCAGGGCGGTGTGAGGGATGAGGACTATAACAGGTGAGATCGGTCAGGTGTGTTAGTTACCTGCTGTGAGTCAGAGGGATGGGGACTATAACAGGTGAGGTAGGTCAGGTGTGTTAGTTACCTGCTGTGAGTCAGGGCGGTGTGAGGGATGAGGACTATAACAGGTGAGGTAGGTCAGGTGTGTTAGTTACCTGCTGTGAGTCAGGGCGGTGTGAGGGATGAGGACTATAACAGGTGAGATCGGTCAGGTGTGTTAGTTACCTGCTGTGAGTCAGGGTGGTGTGAGGGATGAGGACTATAACAGGTGAGGTAGGTCAGGTGTGTTAGTTACCTGCTGTGAGTCAGGGCGGTGTGAGGGATGAGGACTATAACAGGTGAGATAGGTCAGGTGTGTTAGTTACCTGCTGTGAGTCAGGGCGGTGTGAGGATGAGGACTATAACAGGTGAGGTAGGTCAGGTGTGTTAGTTACCTGCTGTGAGTCAGGGCGGTGTGAGGGATGAGGACTATAACAGGTGAGGTAGGTCAGGTGTGTTAGTTACCTGCTGTGAGTCAGGGCAGTGAGGATGAGGACTATAACAGGTGAGATAGGTCAGGTGTGTTAGGGCTGTGAGTCAGAAGGATGAGGACTATAACAGGTGAGGTAGGTCAGGTGTGTTAGTTACCTGCTGTGAGTCAGGGCGGTGAGGGATGAGGACTATAACAGGTGAGATCGGTCAGGTGTGTTAGTTACCTGCTGTGAGTCAGGGCGGTGAGGGATGAGGACTATAACAGGTGAGGTAGGTCAGGTGTGTTAGTTACCTGCTGTGAGTCAGGGCGGTGTGAGGGATGAGGACTATAACAGGTGAGGTAGGTCAGGTGTGTTAGTTACCTGCTGTGAGTCAGGGCGGTGTGAGGGATGAGGACTATAACAGGTGAGGTAGGTCAGGTGTGTTAGTTACCTGCTGTGAGTCAGAAGGGATGAGGACTATAACAGGTGAGGTAGGTCAGGTGTGTTAGTTACCTGCTGTGAGTCAGGGCGGTGTGAGGGATGAGGACTATAACAGGTGAGGTCGGTCAGGTGTGTTAGTTACCTGCTGTGAGTCAGGGCGGTGTGAGGGATGAGGACTATAACAGGTGAGGTAGGTCAGGTGTGTTAGTTACCTGCTGTGAGTCAGGGCGGTGTGAGGGATGAGGACTATAACAGGTGAGGTAGGTCAGGTGTGTTAGTTACCTGCTGTGAGTCAGGGCGGTGTGAGGGATGAGGACTATAACAGGTGAGGTAGGTCAGGTGTGTTAGTTACCTGCTGTGAGTCAGGGCGGTGTGAGATGAGGACTATAACAGGTGAGGTAGGTCAGGTGTGTTAGTTACCTGCTGTGAGTCAGGGCGGTGTGAGGATGAGACTATAACAGGTGAGATAGGTCAGGTGTGTTAGGTACCTGCTGTGAGTCAGAAGGGATGAGACTATAACAGGTCAGGTGTGTTAGTTACCTGCTGTGAGTCAGGGCGTGTGAGGGATGAGACTATAACAGGTGAGGTAGGTCAGGTGTGTTAGTTACCTGCTGTGAGTCAGGGCGGTGTGAGGATGAGGACTATAACAGGTGAGGTAGGTCAGGTGTGTTAGTTACCTGCTGTGAGTCAGGGCGGTGTGAGGATGAGGACTATAACAGGTGAGGTAGGTCAGGTGTGTTAGTTACCTGCTGTGAGTCAGGGGCGGTGAGGGATGAGACTATAACAGGTGAGATAGGTCAGGTGTGTTAGTTACCTGCTGTGAGTCAGGGCGGTGTGGGATGAGGACTATAACAGGTGAGGTAGGTCAGGTGTGTTAGTTACCTGCTGTGAGTCAGGGCGGTGTGAGGATGAGACTATAACAGGTGAGATAGGTCAGGTGTGTTAGTTACCTGCTGTGAGTCAGGGCGGTGTGAGGATGAGGACTATAACAGGTGAGTAGGTCAGGTGTGTTAGTTACCTGCTGTGAGTCAGGGCGGTGAGATGAGACTATAACAGGTGAGATAGGTCAGGTGTGTTAGTACCTGCTGAGGTCAGGGCGGTGTGAGATGAGACTATAACAGGTGAGTAGGTCAGGTGTGTTAGTTACCTGCTGTGAGTCAGGGCGTGAGGATGAGGACTATAACAGGTGAGATAGGTCAGGTGTGTTAGTTACCTGCTGTGAGTCAGGCGGTGTGAGGATGAGACTATAACAGGTGAGTAGGTCAGGTGTGTTAGGTACCTGCTGTGAGTCAGAAGGGATGAGGACTATAACAGGTGAGGTAGGTCAGGTGTGTTAGTTACCTGCTGTGAGTCAGGGCAGTGTGAGGGATGAGGACTATAACAGGTGAGGTAGGTCAGGTGTGTTAGTTACCTGCTGTGAGTCAGGGCGGTGTGAGGGATGGGACTATAACAGGTGAGGTAGGTCAGGTGTGTTAGTTACCTGCTGTGAGTCAGGGTGATGTGAGGGATGGGACTATAACAGGTGAGGTAGGTCAGGTGTGTTAGTTACCTGCTGTGAGTCAGGGCGGTGTGAGGGATGAGGACTATAACAGGTGAGATAGGTCAGGTGTGTTAGTTACCTGCTGTGAGTCAGGGCGGTGTGAGGGATGAGGACTATAACAGGTGAGATAGGTCAGGTGTGTTAGTTACCTGCTGTGAGTCAGGGCGGTGAGGATGAGGACTATAACAGGTGAGATAGGTCAGGTGTGTTAGTTACCTGCTGTGAGTCAGGGCGGTGAGGATGAGGACTATAACAGGTGAGGTAGGTCAGGTGTGTTAGTTACCTGCTGTGAGTCAGGGCGGTGTGAGGATGAGGACTATAACAGGTGAGGTAGGTCAGGTGTGTTAGTTACCTGCTGTGAGTCAGGGCGGTGTGAGGGATGAGACTATAACAGGTGAGATAGGTCAGGTGTGTTAGTTACCTGCTGTGAGTCAGGGCCGTGTGAGGATGAGACTATAACAGGTGAGTCGGTCAGGTGTGTTAGTTACCTGCTGTGAGTCAGGGCGGTGAGGGATGAGGACTATAACAGGTGAGGTAGGTCAGGTGTGTTAGGTACCTGCTGTGAGTCAGAAGGGATGAGGACTATAACAGGTGAGTAGGTCAGGTGTGTTAGTTACCTGCTGTGAGTCAGGGCAGTGTGAGGGATGAGACTATAACAGGTGAGGTAGGTCAGGTGTGTTAGTTATCTGCTGTGAGTCAGGGCGGTGTGAGGATGAGGACTATAACAGGTGAGGTAGGTCAGGTGTGTTAGTTACCTGCTGTGAGTCAGGGGTGATGTGAGGATGAGACTATAACAGGTGAGTAGGTCAGGTGTGTTAGTTACCTGCTGTGAGTCAGGGCGGTGTGAGGATGAGACTATAACAGGTGAGTAGGTCAGGTGTGTTAGTTACCTGCTGTGAGTCAGGCGGTGAGGGATGAGACTATAACAGGTGAGATAGGTCAGGTGTGTTAGTTACCTGCTGTGAGTCAGGGCGGTGTGAGGGATGAGGACTATAACAGGTGAGTAGGTCAGGTGTGTTAGTTACCTGCTGTGAGTCAGGGCGGTGTGAGGATGAGACTATAACAGGTGAGATCGGTCAGGTGTGTTAGTTACCTGCTGTGAGTCAGGGCGGTGAGGGATGAGACTATAACAGGTGAGGTAGGTCAGGTGTGTTAGTACCTGCTGTGAGTCAGGGGCCGTGTGAGGGATGAGACTATAACAGGTGAGTAGGTCAGGTGTGTTAGTTACCTGCTGTGAGTCAGGGCGGTGTGAGATGAGACTATAACAGGTGAGTAGGTCAGGTGTGTTAGTTACCTGCTGTGAGTCAGGGCGGTGTGAGGATGAGACTATAACAGGTGAGTAGGTCAGGTGTGTTAGTTACCTGCTGTGAGTCAGGGCAGTGTGAGGATGAGGACTATAACAGGTGAGTAGGTCAGGTGTGTTAGTTACCTGCTGTGAGTCAGGGCGGTGTGAGGATGAGACTATAACAGGTGAGTAGGTCAGGTGTGTTAGTTACCTGCTGTGAGTCAGGGCGGTGTGAGGGATGAGACTATAACAGGTGAGTAGGTCAGGTGTGTTAGGTTACCTGCTGTGAGTCAGGCGGTGATGAGACTATAACAGGTGAGTAGGTCAGGTGTGTTAGTTACCTGCTGTGAGTCAGGAAGTGTGAGGATGAGGACTATAACAGGTGAGAGTAGGTCAGGTGTGTTAGTTACCTGCTGTGAGTCAGGGCGGTGTGAGGATGAGACTATAACAGGTGAGTAGGTCAGGTGTGTTAGTTACCTGCTGTGAGTCAGGCGGTGTGAGATGAGACTATAACAGGTGAGTAGGTCAGGTGTGTTAGTTACCTGCTGTGAGTCAGGGCGTGTGAGGATGAGACTATAACAGGTGAGATCGGTCAGGTGTGTTAGTTACCTGCTGTGAGTCAGGGCGGTGTGAGGATGAGGACTATAACAGGTGAGTAGGTCAGGTGTGTTAGTTACCTGCTGTGAGTCAGGCGGTGTGAGGATGAGACTATAACAGGTGAGTAGGTCAGGTGTGTTAGTTACCTGCTGTGAAGTCAGGAGCAGTGTGAGATGAGAGACTATAACAGGTGAGTAGGTCAGGTGTGTTAGTTACCTGCTGTGAGTCAGGGCGGTGTGAGGATGAGAGACTATAACAGGTGAGTAGGTCAGGTGTGTTAGTTACCTGCTGTGAGTCAGAAGCGTGTGAGGATGAGACTATAACAGGTGAGTAGGTCAGGTGTGTTAGTTACCTGCTGTGAGTCAGGCGGTGTGAGATGAGACTATAACAGGTGAGTAGGTCAGGTGTGTTAGGTACCTGCTGTGAGTCAGAAGCGGTGTGAGATGAGACTATAACAGGTGAGTAGGTCAGGTGTGTTGTTACCTGCTGTGAGTCAGGGCGTGTGAGGATGAGACTATAACAGGTGAGTAGGTCAGGTGTGTTAGTTTACCTGCTGTGAGTCAGGCGGTGTGAGGATGAGACTATAACAGGTGAGTAGGTCAGGTGTGTTAGTTTACCTGCTGTGAGTCAGGGCGGTGTGAGGATGAGACTATAACAGGTGAGTAGGTCAGGTGTGTTAGTTACCTGCTGTGAGTCAGAGCGGTGAGAGGATGAGACTATAACAGGTGAGATAGGTCAGGTGTGTTAGTTACCTGCTGTGAGTCAGGCGGTGAGGATGAGACTATAACAGGTGAGAATAGGTCAGGTGTGTTAGTTACCTGCTGTGAGTCAGGGCGGTGAGATGAGACTATAACAGGTGAGTAGGTCAGGTGTGTTAGTTACCTGCTGTGAGTCAGGGCGGTGAGGATGAGACTATAACAGGTGAGTAGGTCAGGTGTGTTAGTTACCTGCTGTGAGTCAGGCGTGTGAGGATGAGACTATAACAGGTAGTAGGTCAGGTGTGTTAGGTACCTGCTGTGAGTCAGAAAGTGAGATGAGACTATAACAGGTGAGTAGGTCAGGTGTGTTAGTTACCTGCTGTGAGTCAGGGCGGTGTGAGGATGAGACTATAACAGGTGAGTAGGTCAGGTGTGTTAGTTTACCTGCTGTGAGTCAGGCGTGTGAGATGAGACTATAACAGGTGAGATCGGGTCAGGTGTGTTAGTTACCTGCTGTGAGTCAGGCGGTGTGAGGGATGAGACTATAACAGGTGAGTAGGTCAGAGTGTGTTAGTTACCTGCTGTGAGTCAGAAGCGGTGATGAGAGACTATAACAGGTGAGTAGGTCAGAGTGTGTTAGTTACCTGCTGTGAGTCAGGGCAGTGTGAGGATGAGACTATAACAGGTGAGAATAGGTCAGGTGTGTTGAGTTACCTGCTGTGAGTCAGGCGGTGTGAGGATGAGGACTATAACAGGTGAGTAGGTCAGGTGTGTTAGTTACCTGCTGTGAGTCAGAAGCGGTGTGAGGATGAGGACTATAACAGGTGAGTAGGTCAGGTGTGTTAGTTACCTGCTGTGAGTCAGGGCGGTGTGAGGATGAGACTATAACAGGTGAGTAGGTCAGGTGTGTTAGTTACCTGCTGTGAGTCAGGCGGTGTGAGGATGAGACTATAACAGGTGAGTAGGTCAGGTGTGTTAGTTACCTGCTGTGAGTCAGAAGCGGTGAGGATGAGGACTATAACAAGTGAGTAGGTCAGGTGTGTTAGTTTACCTGCTGTGAGTCAGGGCGGTGAGAGATGAGACTATAACAGGTGAGATAGGTCAGGTGTGTTAGTTACCTGCTGTGAGTCAGGGCGGTGTGAGGATGAGACTATAACAGGTGAGGTAGGTCAGGTGTGTTAGTTACCTGCTGTGAAGTCAGGGGCGGTGTGAGATGAGACTATAACAGGTGAGTAGGTCAGGTGTGTTAGTTACCTGCTGTGAGTCAGGGCGGTGTGAGATGAGGACTATAACAGGTGAGATCGGTCAGGTGTGTTAGTTACCTGCTGTGAGTCAGGGCGGTGTGAGGATGAGGACTATAACAGGTGAGTAGGTCAGGTGTGTTAGTTACCTGCTGTGAGTCAGGGCGGTGTGAGATGAGACTATAACAGGTGAGTAGGTCAGGTGTGTTAGTTACCTGCTGTGAGTCAGGGCGGTGAGAGGGATGAGACTATAACAGGTGAGTAGGTCAGGTGTGTTAATTTACCTGCTGTGAGTCAGAAGCGGTGTGAGGATGAGACTATAACAGGTGAGTAGGTCAGGTGTGTTAGTTACCTGCTGTGAGTCAGAGCGTGTGAGATGAGACTATAACAGGTGAGTAGGTCAGGTGTGTTAGTTACCTGCTGTGAGTCAGGGCGGTGTGAGATGAGACTATAACAGGTGAGTAGGTCAGGTGTGTTAGGTACCTGCTGTGAGTCAGAAGTGTGAGATGAGACTATAACAGGTGAGGTAGGTCAGGTGTGTTAGTTACCTGCTGTGAGTCAGGGCGGTGTGAGGATGAGACTATAACAGGTGAGATCGGTCAGGTGTGTTAGTTACCTGCTGTGAGTCAGGGCGGTGAGGATGAGACTATAACAGGTGAGGTAGGTCAGGTGTGTTAGGTACCTGCTGTGAAGTCAGAAGTGAGGATGAGACTATAACAGGTGAGGTAGGTCAGGTGTGTTAGTTACCTGCTGTGAGTCAGGGCGGTGTGAGGATGAGACTATAACAGGTGAGATCGGTCAGGTGTGTTAGTTACCTGCTGTGAGTCAGGCGCAGTGTGAGGATGAGGACTATAACAGGTGAGTAGGTCAGGTGTGTTAGTTACCTGCTGTGAGTCAGGGCGGTGAGATGAGACTATAACAGGTGAGTAGGTCAGGTGTGTTAGTTACCTGCTGTGAAGTCAGGCGGTGTGAGGATGAGGACTATAACAGGTGAGGTAGGTCAGGTGTGTTAGTTACCTGCTGTGAGTCAGGCTGAGATGAGTATAACAGGTGAGATAGGTCAGGTGTACCTGCTGTGAGTCAGATGAGGGATGACTATAACAGGTGAGTAGGTCAGGTGTGTTAGTTACCTGCTGTGAGTCAGGGCGGTGAGGATGAGACTATAACAGGTGAGATAGGTCAGTGTGTTAGTTTACCTGCTGTGAGTCAGAAGGCGGTGAGATGAGGACTATAACAGGTGAGTAGGTCAGGTGTGTTAGTTACCTGCTGTGAGTCAGGGCGCCGTTGAGGATACCTATAACTGTGAGTCAGGTGTTTGGCCTGCTGTGAGTCAGATGAGGATGACTATAACAGGTGAGATCGGTCAGGTGTGTTAATTACCTGCTGTGAGTCAGGCGGTGTGAGATGAGACTATAACAGGTGAGTAGGTCAGGTGTGTTAGTTACCTGCTGTGAGTCAGGGGCGGTGTGAGATGAGACTATAACAGGTGAGGTAGGTCAGGTGTGTTAGTTACCTGCTGTGAGTCAGGGCGGTGAGATGAGACTATAACAGGTGAGTAGGTCAGGTGTGTTAGTTACCTGCTGTGAGTCAGGGCGGTGAGGATGAGACTATAACAGGTGAGTAGGTCAGGTGTGTTAGTTACCTGCTGTGAGTCAGGGCGGTGTGAGGATGAGGACTATAACAGGTGAGGTAGGTCAGGTGTGTTAGTTACCTGCTGTGAGTCAGGGCGGTGTGAGGATGAGGACTATAACAGGTGAGATAGGTCAGGTGTGTTAGTTACCTGCTGTGAGTCAGGGCGGTGAGGATGAGGACTATAACAGGTGAGGTAGGTCAGGTGTGTTAGTTACCTGCTGTGAGTCAGGGCGTGTGAGGGATGAGGACTATAACAGGTGAGTAGGTCAGGTGTGTTAGTTACCTGCTGTGAGTCAGGGCGGTGTGAGGATGAGACTATAACAGGTGAGTAGGTCAGGTGTGTTAGTTACCTGCTGTGAGTCAGGGCGGTGTGAGGGATGAGGACTATAACAGGTGAGGTAGGTCAGGTGTGTTAGTTACCTGCTGTGAGTCAGGGCGGTGTGAGATGAGACTATAACAGGTGAGTAGGTCAGGTGTGTTAGGTACCTGCTGTGAGTCAGAAGGGATGAGGACTATAACAGGTGAGGTAGGTCAGGTGTGTTAGTTACCTGCTGTGAGTCAGGGCGGTGTGAGGGATGAGGACTATAACAGGTGAGATCGGTCAGGTGTGTTAGTTACCTGCTGTGAGTCAGGGCGGTGTGAGATGAGGACTATAACAGGTGAGTAGGTCAGGTGTGTTAGGTACCTGCTGTGAGTCAGAAGGATGAGACTATAACAAGTGAGTAGGTCAGGTGTGTTAGTTACCTGCTGTGAGTCAGGGCGGTGTGAGGGATGAGACTATAACAGGTGAGGTAGGTCAGGTGTGTTAGTTACCTGCTGTGAGTCAGGGCGGTGTGAGGGATGAGGACTATAACAGGTGAGGTAGGTCAGGTGTGTTAGTTACCTGCTGTGAGTCAGGGCGGTGTGAGGATGAGACTATAACAGGTGAGGTAGGTCAGGTGTGTTAGTTACCTGCTGTGAGTCAGGGCGGTGAGGGATGAGGACTATAACAGGTGAGTAGGTCAGGTGTGTTAGTTACCTGCTGTGAGTCAGGGCGGTGTGAGGATGAGGACTATAACAGGTGAGTAGGTCAGGTGTGTTAGTTACCTGCTGTGAGTCAGGGCGGTGTGAGGGATGACTATAACAGGTGAGTAGGTCAGGTGTGTTAGTTACCTGCTGTGAGTCAGGGCGGTGTGAGATGAGACTATAACAGGTGAGGTAGGTCAGGTGTGTTAGTTACCTGCTGTGAGTCAGGGCGGTGTGAGGATGAGACTATAACAGGTGAGTAGGTCAGGTGTGTTAGGTACCTGCTGTGAGTCAGTCAGTGAGGGATGAGACTATAA
Source organism: Oncorhynchus keta (assembly GCF_023373465.1). Lineage (NCBI taxonomy): Eukaryota > Metazoa > Chordata > Actinopteri > Salmoniformes > Salmonidae > Oncorhynchus > Oncorhynchus keta. Next base: position 249,170 of record NC_068433.1, read on the forward strand.
CAAGTGAGTAGGTCAGGTGTGTTAGTTACCTGCTGTGAGTCAGGGCGTGTGAGGATGAGGACTATAACAGGTGAGATAGGTCAGGTGTGTTAGTTACCTGCTGTGAGTCAGGGCGGTGTGAGGATGAGGACTATAACAGGTGAGTAGGTCAGGTGTGTTAGTTACCTGCTGTGAGTCAGGGCGGTGTGAGGATGAGGACTATAACAGGTGAGTAGGTCAGGTGTGTTAGTTACCTGCTGTGAGTCAGGGCGGTGTGAGGATGAGACTATAACAGGTGAGATAGGTCAGGTGTGTTAGTTACCTGCTGTGAGTCAGGGCGGTGTGAGGATGAGACTATAACAGGTGAGGTAGGTCAGGTGTGTTAGTTACCTGCTGTGAGTCAGGGCGGTGAGAGGGATGAGACTATAACAGGTGAGGTAGGTCAGGTGTGTTAGTTACCTGCTGTGAGTCAGGGCGGTGTGAGGGATGAGGACTATAACAGGTGAGGTAGGTCAGGTGTGTTAGTTACCTGCTGTGAGTCAGAAGGGATGAGGACTATAACAGGTGAGGTAGGTCAGGTGTGTTAGTTACCTGCTGTGAGTCAGGGCGGTGTGAGGATGAGACTATAACAGGTGAGGTGGTCAGGTGTGTTAGTTACCTGCTGTGAGTCAGGGCGGTGTGAGGATGAGGACTATAACAGGTGAGTAGGTCAGGTGTGTTAGTTACCTGCTGTGAGTCAGGGCGGTGAGGGATGAGACTATAACAGGTGAGATAGGTCAGGTGTGTTAGTTACCTGCTGTGAGTCAGGGCGGTGAGGATGAGGACTATAACAGGTGAGATCGGTCAGGTGTGTTAGTTACCTGCTGTGAGTCAGGGGCGGTGTGAGGGATGAGACTATAACAGGTGAGGTAGGTCAGGTGTGTTAGTTACCTGCTGTGAGTCAGGGCGGTGTGAGGATGAGGACTATAACAGGTGAGATAGGTCAGGTGTGTTAGTTACCTGCTGTGAGTCAGGGCGGTGTGAGGGATGAGGACTATAACAGGTGAGGTAGGTCAGGTGTGTTAGTTACCTGCTGTGAGTCAGGGCGGTGAGGATGAGGACTATAACAGGTGAGGTAGGTCAGGTGTGTTAGGTACCTGCTGTGAGTCAGAAAGTGAGATGAGGACTATAACAGGTGAGGTAGGTCAGGTGTGTTAGTTACCTGCTGTGAGTCAGGGCGGTGTGAGGATGAGGACTATAACAGGTGAGATCGGTCAGGTGTGTTAGTTACCTGCTGTGAGTCAGGGCGGTGTGAGGGATGAGGACTATAACAGGTGAGGTAGGTCAGGTGTGTTAGTTACCTGCTGTGAGTCAGAAGTGGATGAGACTATAACAGGTGAGGTAGGTCAGGTGTGTTAGTTACCTGCTGTGAGTCAGGGCGGTGTGAGGATGAGGACTATAACAGGTGAGGTCGGTCAGGTGTGTTAGTTACCTGCTGTGAGTCAGGGCGGTGTGAGGGATGAGGACTATAACAGGTGAGTAGGTCAGGTGTGTTAGTTACCTGCTGTGAGTCAGGCGGTGTGAGGGATGAGACTATAACAGGTGAGGTAGGTCAGGTGTGTTAGTTTACCTGCTGTGAGTCAGGGCGGTGTGAGGGATGAGGACTATAACAGGTGAGGTAGGTCAGGTGTGTTAGTTACCTGCTGTGAGTCAGGGCGGTGTGAGGATGAGGACTATAACAGGTGAGGTAGGTCAGGTGTGTTGGTTACCTGCTGTGAGTCAGGGCGGTGTGAGGATGAGGACTATAACAGGTGAGGTAGGTCAGGTGTGTTAGTTACCTGCTGTGAGTCAGGGCGGTGTGAGGATGAGGACTATAACAGGTGAGATCGGTCAGGTGTGTTAGTTACCTGCTGTGAGTCAGGGCGGTGAGGATGAGGACTATAACAGTGAGATAGGTCAGGTGTGTTAGTTACCTGCTGTGAGTCAGGGCAGTGTGAGGGATGAGACTATAACAGGTGAGTAGGTCAGGTGTGTTGTTAGTTACCTGCTGTGAGTCAGGGCGGTGTGAGGATGAGACTATAACAGGTGAGTAGGTCAGGTGTGTTAGTTACCTGCTGTGAGTCAGGGCGGTGTGAGGATGAGGACTATAACAGGTGAGGTAGGTCAGGTGTGTTAGTTACCTGCTGTGAGTCAGGGCGGTGTGAGGGATGAGGACTATAACAGGTGAGGTAGGTCAGGTGTGTTAGGTACCTGCTGTGAGTCAGAAGGGATGAGGACTATAACAAGTGAGGTAGGTCAGGTGTGTTAGTTACCTGCTGTGAGTCAGGGCCGTGTGAGGATGAGACTATAACAGGTGAGGTCGGTCAGGTGTGTTAGTTACCTGCTGTGAGTCAGGGCGGTGTGAGGATGAGGACTATAACAGGTGAGTAGGTCAGGTGTGTTAGGTTACCTGCTGTGAGTCAGGGCGGTGTGAGATGAGACTATAACAGGTGAGGTAGGTCAGGTGTGTTGGTTACCTGCTGTGAGTCAGGGCGGTGTGAGGATGAGGACTATAACAGGTGAGTAGGTCAGGTGTGTTAGTTACCTGCTGTGAGTCAGGGCGTGTGAGGGATGAGGGACTATAACAGGTGAGGTAGGTCAGGTGTGTTGGTTACCTGCTGTGAGTCAGGGCGGTGTGAGGATGAGGACTATAACAGGTGAGTAGGTCAGGTGTGTTAGTTACCTGCTGTGAGTCAGGCGGTGTGAGGGATGAGGACTATAACAGGTGAGATAGGTCAGGTGTGTTAGTTACCTGCTGTGAGTCAGGGCGGTGTGAGGATGAGGACTATAACAGGTGAGTAGGTCAGGTGTGTTAGGACTGCTGTGAGTCAGGGCGGTGAGAGGATGAGGACTATAACAGAGTGAGTAGGTCAGGTGTGTTAGTTACCTGCTGTGAGTCAGGGCGGTGTGAGGGATGAGGACTATAACAGGTGAGATAGGTCAGGTGTGTTAGTTACCTGCTGTGAGTCAGGGCGGTGTGAGGATGAGACTATAACAGGTGAGGTAGGTCAGGTGTGTTAGGTACCTGCTGTGTCAGGTCAGAAGGGATGAGGACTATAACAAGTGAGGTAGGTCAGGTGTGTTAGTTACCTGCTGTGAGTCAGGGCCGTGTGAGGATGAGGACTATAACAGGTGAGATCGGTCAGGTGTGTTAGTTACCTGCTGTGAGTCAGGGCGGTGTGAGGATGAGGACTATAACAGGTGAGATAGGTCAGGTGTGTTAGTTACCTGCTGTGAGTCAGGGCGGTGTGAGGATGAGGACTATAACAGGTGAGGTAGGTCAGGTGTGTTAGTTACCTGCTGTGAGTCAGGCGGTGTGAGGATGAGGACTATAACAGGTAGAGATAGGTCAGGTGTGTTAGTTACCTGCTGTGAGTCAGGGCGGTGTGAGGATGAGGACTATAACAGGTGAGGTAGGTCAGGTGTGTTAGTTACCTGCTGTGAGTCAGGGCGGTGTGAGGGATGAGGACTATAACAGGTGAGATAGGTCAGGTGTGTTAGTTACCTGCTGTGAGTCAGGGCGGTGTGAGGGATGAGGACTATAACAGGTGAGGTAGGTCAGGTGTGTTAGTTACCTGCTGTGAGTCAGGCGGTGTGAGGGATGAGGACTATAACAGGTGAGGTAGGTCAGTGTGTTAGTTACCTGCTGTGAGTCAGAAGGTGTGAGGGATGAGGACTATAACAGGTGAGGTAGGTCAGGTGTGTTAGTTACCTGCTGTGAGTCAGGGCGGTGTGAGGATGAGGACTATAACAGGTGAGATAGGTCAGGTGTGTTAGTTACCTGCTGTGAGTCAGGGCGGTGTGAGGGATGAGGACTATAACAGGTGAGGGTAGGTCAGGTGTGTTAGTTCCCTGCTGTGAGTCAGGGCGGTGTGAGGATGAGGACTATAACAGGTGAGAATCGGTCAGGTGTGTTAGTTACCTGCTGTGAGTCAGGGCGGTGTGAGGGATGAGGACTATAACAGGTGAGATAGGTCAGGTGTGTTAGTTACCTGCTGTGAGTCAGGGCAGTGTGAGGGATGAGGACTATAACAGGTGAGTAGGTCAGGTGTGTTAGTTACCTGCTGTGAGTCAGGGGCGGTGTGAGGGATGAGGACTATAACAGGTGAGGTAGGTCAGGTGTTTTAGTTACCTGCTGTGAGTCAGGGCGGTGTGAGGGATGAGGACTATAACAGGTGAGGTAGGTCAGGTGTGTTAGTTACCTGCTGTGAGTCAGGGCCGTGTGAGGGATGAGGACTATAACAGGTGAGATCGGTCAGGTGTGTTAGTTACCTGCTGTGAGTCAGAAGGGATGAGGACTATAACAAGTGAGGTAGGTCAGGTGTGTTAGTTACCTGCTGTGAGTCAGGGCCGTGTGAGGGATGAGGACTATAACAGGTGAGATCGGTCAGGTGTGTTAGTTACCTGCTGTGAGTCAGGGCGGTGTGAGGGATGAGGACTATAACAGGTGAGGTAGGTCAGGTGTGTTAGTTACCTGCTGTGAGTCAGGCGGTGTGAGGGATGAGGACTATAACAGGTGAGGTAGGTCAGGTGTGTTAGTTACCTGCTGTGAGTCAGGGCGGTGTGAGGATGAGGACTATAACAGGTGAGGTAGGTCAGGTGTGTTAGTTACCTGCTGTGAGTCAGGGCGGTGTGAGGGATGGGGACTATAACAGGTGAGGTAGGTCAGGTGTGTTAGTTACCTGCTGTGAGTCAGGGCGGTGTGAGGATGAAGACTATAACAGGTGAGATCGGTCAGGTGTGTTAGTTACCTGCTGTGAGTCAGGGGCGGTGTGAGGATGAGGACTATAACAGGTGAGGTAGGTCAGGTGTGTTAGTTACCTGCTGTGAGTCAGGGCGGTGTGAGGATGAGGACTATAACAGGTGAGGTAGGTCAGGTGTGTTAGTTACCTGCTGTGAGTCAGGGCGGTGTGAGGATGAGGACTATAACAGGTGAGGTAGGTCAGGTGTGTTAGTTACCTGCTGTGAGTCAGGGCGTGTGAGGGATGAGGACTATAACAGGTGAGGTAGGTCAGTTGTGTTAGTTACCTGCTGTGAGTCAGGGCGGTGTGAGGGATGAGGAGACTATAACAGGTGAGGTAGGTCAGGTGTGTTAATTTACCTGCTGTGAGTCAGGGCGGTGAGGATGAGGACTATAACAGGTGAGATCGGTCAGGTGTGTTAGGTACCTGCTGTGAGTCAGGGCGGTGTGAGGGATGAGGACTATAACAGGTGAGGTAGGTCAGGTGTGTTAGTTACCTGCTGTGAGTCAGGGCGGTGTGAGGATGAGGACTATAACAGGTGAGGTAGGTCAGGTGTGTTAGTTACCTGCTGTGAGTCAGGGCGGTGTGAGGATGAGGACTATAACAGGTGAGGTAGGTCAGGTGTGTTAGTTACCTGCTGTGAGTCAGGGCGATGTGAGGGATGGGACTATAACAGGTGAGGTAGGTCAGGTGTGTTAGTTACCTGCTGTGAGTCAGGGCGGTGTGAGGATGAGGACTATAACAGGTGAGGTAGGTCAGGTGTGTTGAGTTACCTGCTGTGAGTCAGGGCAGTGTGAGGATGAGGACTATAACAGGTGAGGTCGGTCAGGTGTGTTAGTTACCTGCTGTGAGTCAGGGCGGTGTGAGGGATGAGGACTATAACAGGTGAGATAGGTCAGGTGTGTTAGTTACCTGCTGTGAGTCAGGGCGGTGTGAGGATGGGGACTATAACAGGTGAGGTAGGTCAGGTGTGTTGGGTTACCTGCTGTGAGTCAGGGCGGTGTGGGATGAGGACTATAACAGGTGAGATAGGTCAGGTGTGTTAGTTACCTGCTGTGAGTCAGGCGGTGGGGATGAGGACTATAACAGGTGAGTAGGTCAGGTGTGTTAGTTACCTGCTGTGAGTCAGGGCGGTGTGAGGATGAGGACTATAACAGGTGAGTAGGTCAGGTGTGTTAGTTACCTGCTGTGAGTCAGGGCGGTGTGAGGATGAGGACTATAACAGGTGAGGTAGGTCAGGTGTGTTAGTTACCTGCTGTGAGTCAGGGCGGTGTGAGGATGAGGACTATAACAGGTGAGGTAGGTCAGGTGTGTTAGTTACCTGCTGTGAGTCAGGGCGGTGTGAGGATGAGGACTATAACAGGTGAGATAGGTCAGGTGTGTTAGTTACCTGCTGTGAGTCAGGGCGTGTGAGGGATGAGGACTATAACAGGTGAGATCGGTCAGGTGTGTTAGTTACCTGCTGTGAGTCAGGGCGGTGTGAGGGATGAGGACTATAACAGGTGAGGTAGGTCAGGTGTGTTGGTTACCTGCTGTGAGTCAGGGCGGTGTGAGGATGGGACTATAACAGGTGAGTAGGTCAGGTGTGTTAATTACCTGCTGTGAGTCAGGGCAGGTGTGAGGGATGAGGACTATAACAGGTGAGGTAGGTCAGGTGTGTTAGTTACCTGCTGTGAGTCAGGGCGGTGTGAGGATGAGACTATAACAGGTGAGGTAGGTCAGGTGTGTTAGTTACCTGCTGTGAGTCAGGGCGGTGTGAGGATGAGGACTATAACAGGTGAGGTAGGTCAGGTGTGTTAGTTACCTGCTGTGAGTCAGGGCGGTGTGAGGGATGAGGACTATAACAGGTGAGGTAGGTCAGGTGTGTTAGGTATCTGCTGTGAGTCAGGGCGGTGTGAGGATGAGGACTATAACAGGTGAGGTAGGTCAGGTGTGTTAGTTACCTGCTGTGAGTCAGGGCAGTGTGAGGGATGAGGACTATAACAGGTGAGGTAGGTCAGGTGTGTTAGTTACCTGCTGTGAGTCAGGGCGGTGTGAGGATGAGGACTATAACAGGTGAGGTAGGTCAGGTGTGTTAGTTACCTGCTGTGAGTCAGGGCGGTGTGAGGGATGAGGACTATAACAGGTGAGGTAGGTCAGGTGTGTTAGTTACCTGCTGTGAGTCAGGGCGGTGTGAGGGATGAGGACTATAACAGGTGAGGTAGGTCAGGTGTGTTAGTTATCTGCTGTGAGTCAGGGCGAAGGATGAGGACTATAACAGGTGAGGTAGGTCAGGTGTGTTAGTTACCTGCTGTGAGTCAGGGCGGTGTGAGGATGAGGACTATAACAGGTGAGATCGGTCAGGTGTGTTAGTTACCTGCTGTGAGTCAGGGCGGTGTGAGGGATGAGGACTATAACAGGTGAGATCGGTCAGGTGTGTTAGTTACCTGCTGTGAGTCAGGGCGGTGTGAGGGATGAGGACTATAACAGGTGAGATCAGGTCAGGTGTGTTGGTTACCTGCTGTGAGTCAGGGCGGTGTGAGGATGAGGACTATAACAGGTGAGGTAGGTCAGGTGTGTTAGTTACCTGCTGTGAGTCAGGGCGGTGTGAGGATGAGGACTATAACAGGTGAGGTAGGTCAGGTGTGTTAGTTACCTGCTGTGAGTCAGGGCGGTGTGAGGATGGGGACTATAACAGGTGAGATAGGTCAGGTGTGTTAGTTACCTGCTGTGAGTCAGGGCGGTGTGAGGATGAGGACTATAACAGGTGAGGTAGGTCAGGTGTGTTAGTTACCTGCTGTGAGTCAGGGCGGTGTGAGGATGAGGACTATAACAGGTGAGGTAGGTCAGGTGTGTTAGTTACCTGCTGTGAGTCAGGGCGGTGTGAGGATGAGGACTATAACAGGTGAGATAGGTCAGGTGTGTTAGTTACCTGCTGTGAGTCAGGGCGGTGTGAGGGATGAGGACTATAACAGGTGAGGTAGGTCAGGTGTGTTAGTTACCTGCTGTGAGTCAGGGCGGTGTGAGGGATGAGGACTATAACAGGTGAGTAGGTCAGGTGTGTTAGTTACCTGCTGTGAGTCAGAAGCGGTGTGAGGATGAGGACTATAACAGGTGAGGTAGGTCAGGTGTGTTAGTTACCTGCTGTGAGTCAGGGCGGTGTGAGGGATGGGGACTATAACAGGTGAGATCGGTCAGGTGTGTTAGTTACCTGCTGTGAGTCAGGGCGGTGTGAGGATGAGGACTATAACAGGTGAGGTAGGTCAGGTGTGTTAGTTACCTGCTGTGAGTCAGGGCGGTGTGAGGGATGAGGACTATAACAGGTGAGGTAGGTCAGGTGTGTTAGTTACCTGCTGTGAGTCAGGGCGGTGTGAGGATGAGGACTATAACAGGTGAGGTAGGTCAGGTGTGTTAGTTACCTGCTGTGAGTCAGGCGGTGTGAGGATGAGGACTATAACAGGTGAGGTAGGTCAGGTGTGTTAGTTACCTGCTGTGAGTCAGGGCGGTGTGAGGATGAGACTATAACAGGTGAGTAGGTCAGGTGTGTTAGTTACCTGCTGTGAGTCAGGGCGGTGAGGGATGAGGACTATAACAGGTGAGGTAGGTCAGGTGTGTTAGTTACCTGCTGTGAGTCAGGGCGGTGTGAGGATGAGGACTATAACAGGTGAGGTAGGTCAGGTGTGTTAGTTACCTGCTGTGAGTCAGGGCGGTGTGAGGATGAGGACTATAACAGGTGAGTAGGTCAGTTGTGTTAGTTACCTGCTGTGAGTCAGAACGGTGTGAGGGATGAGGACTATAACAGGTGAGGTAGGTCAGTGTGTTAGTACCTGCTGTGAGTCAGGGCGGTGTGAGGGATGAGGACTATAACAGGTGAGGTAGGTCAGTTGTGTTAGTTACCTGCTGTGAGTCAGAACGGTGTGAGGATGAGGACTATAACAGGTGAGGTAGGTCAGTTGTGTTAGTTACCTGCTGTGAGTCAGGGCGGTGTGAGGATGAGGACTATAACAGGTGAGATCGGTCAGGTGTGTTAGTTACCTGCTGTGAGTCAGGGCGGTGTGAGGGATGAGGACTATAACAGGTGAGATCGGTCAGGTGTGTTAGTTACCTGCTGTGAGTCAGGGCGGTGTGAGGATGAGGACTATAACAGGTGAGGTAGGTCAGGTGTGTTAGTTACCTGCTGTGAGTCAGGGCGGTGTGAGGATGAGGACTATAACAGGTGAGGTAGGTCAGGTGTGTTAGTTACCTGCTGTGAGTCAGGCGGTGTGAGGGATGAGGACTATAACAGGTGAGGTAGGTCAGGTGTGTTGGTTACCTGCTGTGAGTCAGGGCGGTGTGAGATGAGACTATAACAGGTGAGGTAGGTCAGGTGTGTTAGTTATCTGCTGTGAGTCAGGGCGGTGTGAGGATGAGGACTATAACAGGTGAGGTAGGTCAGGTGTGTTAGTTACCTGCTGTGAGTCAGAACGGTGTGAGGGATGAGGACTATAACAGGTGAGATCGGTCAGGTGTGTTAGTTACCTGCTGTGAGTCAGAAGGGATGGGGACTATAACAGGTGAGGTAGGTCAGGTGTGTTAGTTAACTGCTGTGAGTCAGGTCGGTGTGAGGGATGAGGACTATAACAGGTGAGGTAGGTCAGGTGTGTTAGTTATCTGCTGTGAGTCAGAAGGGATGGGGACTATAACAGGTGAGGTAGGTCAGGTGTGTTAGTTAACTGCTGTGAGTCAGGGCGGTGTGAGGGATGAAGACTATAACAGGTGAGGTCGGTCAGGTGTGTTAGTTACCTGCTGTGAGTCAGGGCGGTGTGAGGGATGAGGACTATAACAGGTGAGATAGGTCAGTGTGTTAGTTACTGCTGTGAGTCAGGGCTGTGTGAGGGATGAGGACTATAACAGGTGAGATCGGTCAGGTGTGTTAGTTACCTGCTGTGAGTCAGGGCGGTGTGAGGGATGAGGACTATAACAGGTGAGATCGGTCAGGTGTGTTAGTTACCTGCTGTGAGTCAGGGCGGTGTGAGGGATGAGGACTATAACAGGTGAGGTAGGTCAGGTGTGTTAGTTACCTGCTGTGAGTCAGGGCGGTGTGAGGGATGAGGACTATAACAGGTGAGGTAGGTCAGGTGTGTTAGTTACCTGCTGTGAGTCAGGGCGGTGTGAGGGATGAGGACTATAACAGGTGAGATCGGTCAGGTGTGTTAGTTACCTGCTGTGAGTCAGGGCGGTGTGAGGGATGAGGACTATAACAGGTGAGGTAGGTCAGGTGTGTTAGTTACCTGCTGTGAGTCAGGGCGGTGTGAGGGATGAGGACTATAACAGGTGAGGTAGGTCAGGTGTGTTAGTTACCTGCTGTGAGTCAGGGCGGTGTGAGGGATGAGGACTATAACAGGTGAGGTAGGTCAGGTGTGTTACTTATCTGCTGTGAGTCAGGGCGGTGTGAGGATGAGGACTATAACAGGTGAGGTAGGTCAGGTGTGTTAGTTACCTGCTGTGAGTCAGGGCGGTGTGAGGATGAGGACTATAACAGGTGAGGTAGGTCAGGTGTGTTAATTACCTGCTGTGAGTCAGGGCGGTGTGAGGGATGAGGACTATAACAGGTGAGGTAGGTCAGGTGTGTTAGTTACCTGCTGTGAGTCAGGGCGGTGTGAGGGATGAGGACTATAACAGGTGAGGTAGGTCAGGTGTGTTAGTTACCTGCTGTGAGTCAGGGCGGTGTGAGGATGAGGACTATAACAGGTGAGGTAGGTCAGGTGTGTTAGTTACCTGCTGTGAGTCAGGGCGGTGTGAGGATGAGGACTATAACAGGTGAGATAGGTCAGGTGTGTTAGTTACCTGCTGTGAGTCAGGGCGGTGTGAGGGATGAGGACTATAACAGGTGAGAGGTCAGGTGTGTTAGTTATCTGCTGTGAGTCAGGGCGGTGTGAGGATGAGGACTATAACAGGTGAGGTAGGTCAGGTGTGTTAGTTATCTGCTGTGAGTCAGGGCGGTGTGAGGGATGAGGACTATAACAGGTGAGGTAGGTCAGGTGTGTTAGTTACCTGCTGTGAGTCAGGGCGGTGTGAGGGATGAGGACTATAACAGGTGAGGTAGGTCAGGTGTGTTAGTTAACTGCTGTGAGTCAGGGCGGTGTGAGGGATGAGGACTATAGCAGGTGAGATAGGTCAGGTGTGTTAGTTACCTGCTGTGAGTCAGGGCGGTGTGAGGGATGAGGACTATAACAGGTGAGATCGGTCAGGTGTGTTAGTTACCTGCTGTGAGTCAGGGCGGTGTGAGGGATGAGGACTATAACAGGTGAGGTAGGTCAGGTGTGTTAGTTACCTGCTGTGAGTCAGGGCGGTGTGAGGGATGAGGACTATAACAGGTGAGGTAGGTCAGGTGTGTTAGTTACCTGCTGTGAGTCAGGGCGGTGTGAGGGATGAAGACTATAACAGGTGAGATCGGTCAGGTGTGTTAGTTACCTGCTGTGAGTCAGGGCGGTTTGAGGATGAGGACTATAACAGGTGAGATCGGTCAGGTGTGTTAGTTACCTGCTGTGAGTCAGGGCGGTGTGAGGATGGGGACTATAACAGGTGAGGTAGGTCAGGTGTGTTAGTTACCTGCTGTGAGTCAGGGCGGTGTGAGGGATGAGGAACTATAACAGGTGAGGTAGGTCAGGTGTGTTAGTTACCTGCTGGGAGTCAGGGCGGTGTGAGGGATGAGGACTATAACAGGTGAGGTAGGTCAGGTGTGTTAGTTACCTGCTGTGAGTCAGGGCGGTGTGAGGATGAGGACTATAACAGGTGAGATCGGTCAGGTGTGTTAGTTACCTGCTGTGAGTCAGGGCGGTGTGAGGGATGAGGACTATAACAGGTGAGGTAGGTCAGGTGTGTTAGGTACCTGCTGTGAGTCAGAAGGGATGAGGACTATAACAAGTGAGGTAGGTCAGGTGTGTTAGTTACCTGCTGTGAGTCAGGGCGGTGTGAGGATGAGGACTATAACAGGTGAGATCGGTCAGGTGTGTTAGTTACCTGCTGTGAGTCAGGGCGGTGTGAGGGATGAGGACTATAACAGGTGAGGTAGGTCAGGTGTGTTAGTTACCTGCTGTGAGTCAGGGCGGTGTGAGGATGAGGACTATAACAGGTGAGGTAGGTCAGGTGTGTTAGTTACCTGCTGTGAGTCAGGGCGGTGTGAGGATGAGGACTATAACAGGTGAGGTAGGTCAGGTGTGTTAGTTACCTGCTGTGAGTCAGGCGGTGTGAGGGATGAGGACTATAACAGGTGAGGTAGGTCAGGTGTGTTAGTTACCTGCTGTGAGTCAGGGCGGTGTGAGGATGAGGAATATAACAGGTGAGGTAGGTCAGGTGTGTTAGTTACCTGCTGTGAGTCAGGGCGGTGTGAGGGATGAGGACTATAACAGGTGAGGTAGGTCAGGTGTGTTAGTTACCTGCTGTGAGTCAGGGCGGTGTGAGGGATGAGGACTATAACAGGTGAGATCGGTCAGGTGTGTTAGTTACCTGCTGTGAGTCAGGGCGGTGTGAGGGATGAGGACTATAACAGGTGAGGTAGGTCAGGTGTGTTAGTTACCTGCTGTGAGTCAGGGCGGTGTGAGGGATGAGGAATATAACAGGTGAGGTAGGTCAGGTGTGTTAGATACCTGCTGTGAGTCAGGGCGGTGTGAGGATGAGGACTATAACAGGTGAGATCGGTCAGGTGTGTTGGTTACCTGCTGTGAGTCAGGGCGTTGTGAGGATGAGGACTATAACAGGTGAGGTAGGTCAGGTTTGTTAGTTACCTGCTGTGAGTCAGGGCGGTGTGAGGGATGAGGACTATAACAGGTGAGGTAGGTCAGGTGTGTTAGTTACCTGCTGTGAGTCAGGTGGTGTGAGGATGAGGACTATAACAGGTGAGATCGGTCAGGTGTGTTAGTTACCTGCTGTGAGTCAGGGCGGTGTGAGGATGGGACTATAACAGGTGAGATAGGGCAGGTGTGTTAGTTACCTGCTGTGAGTCAGGGCGGTGTGAGGGATGAGGACTATAACAGGTGAGGTAGGTCAGGTGTGTTAGTTACCTGCTGTGAGTCAGGGCGGTGTGATGGATGAGGACTATAACAGGTGAGGTAGGTCAGGTGTGTTAGTTACCTGCTGTGAGTCAGGGCGGTGTGAGGGATGAGGACTATAACAGGTGAGGTAGGTCAGGTGTGTTAGTTACCTGCTGTGAGTCAGGGCGGTGTGAGGGATGAGGACTATAACAGGTGAGGTAGGTCAGGTGTGTTAGTTACCTGCTGTGAGTCAGGGCGGTGTGAGGGATGAGGACTATAACAGGTGAGATCGGTCAGGTGTGTTAGTTACCTGCTGTGAGTCAGGGCGGTGTGAGGGATGGGACTATAACAGGTGAGATAGGTCAGGTGTGTTAGTTACCTTCTGTGAGTCAGGGCGGTGTGAGGGATGAGGACTATAACAGGTGAGGTAGGTCAGGTGTGTTAGTTACCTGCTGTGAGTCAGGGCGGTGTGAGGATGAGGGACTATAACAGGTGAGGTAGGTCAGGTGTGTTAGTTACCTGCTGTGAGTCAGGGCGGTGTGAGGATGAGGACTATAACAGGTGAGGTAGGTCAGGTGTGTTAGTTACCTGCTGTGAGTCA
>NC_068433.1:267500-285000 GCF_023373465.1 Oncorhynchus keta
GTGTCTATTCAGACCAGCAGGCTAATGTTCTATAGACCAGCAGGCTAATGTTCTATAGACCAGCAGGCTAATGTTCTATAGACCAGCAGGCTAATGGTCCTATAGACCAGCAGGCTAATGGTCCTACTAGACCAGCAGGCTAATGTTCCTATAGACCAGCAGGCTAATGTTCAGCTATGGACCAGCAGGCTGATGTTCTATAGACCAGCAGGCTAATGTTCTATAGACCTGAACAGGACTAATGTTCTATAGACCAGCAGGCTGATGGTCCTGATAGACCAGCAGGCTAATGTTCTATAGACCAGCAGGCTAATGGTCCTATAGACCAGCAGGCTGATGTTCCTATAGACCAGCAGGCTGATGGTCTGATAGACCAGCTGACTAATGTTCCTATAGACCAGCAGGCTAATGTTCTATAGACCAGCAGGCTAATGTTCTATAGACCAGCAGGCTAATGTTCCTAGACCAGCAGGCTAATGTTCTATTCAGACCAGCAGGCTAATGTTCTATAGACCAACAGGCTAATGTTCTATAGACCAGCAGGCTAATGGTCCTATAGACCAGCAGGCTGAATGGTCCTATTCCAGCAGGCTAATGTTCCTATAGACCAGCAGGCTAATGTTCCTATAGACCAACAGCTGACTAATGGTCCTATAGACCAGCAGGCTAATGTTCCTATAGACCAGCAGGCTGAATGTTCCTATAGAAACAGCAGGCTAATGTTCCTATAGACCAGCAGGCTAATGGTCTATAGACCAGCAGGCTAATGTTCTATTCAGACCAGCAGGCTAATGTTCCTATAGACCAGCAGGCTAATGTTCCTATAGACCAGCAGGCTAATGTTCCTATAGAAACAGCAGGCTAATGTTCTATTCAGAGCCTGAGCAGGCTAATGTTCCTATAGACCAGCAGGCTAATGTTCTATAGACCAACAGGCTAATGTTCTATTCAGCATAGATGGTCAGCAAACAGCTAATGGTCCTATAGACCAGGTCTAATGGTCCTATTCAGAGCCCAACAGCTGCTAATGTTATTCAGCAGCCTGATAGACCAGACTAGGCTAATGTTCCTATAGACCAACAGGCTGATGGTCTATAGACCAGCAGGCTAATGTTCTATAGACCAGCAGGCTAATGTTCTATTCAGCAGCCTGATGTTCTATAGACCAGCAGGCTAATGGTCTATAGACCAACAGGACTAGTGGTGTCTATTCAGAGTCTGATGGTCTGATGGTAGAAACAGGACTAATGTTCTATTCAGACCAGCAGGCTAATGTTCCTATAGACCAGCAGGCTAATGGTCCTATAGACCAACAGGCTAATGTTCCTATAGACCAACATTCACAGTGTCATCAAGGCAAAGGGTGGCTGCTTTGAAGAATATAACATTTAAAATCCATTTTGATGGTTACTACTTGATTCCATATGTTTTATTTAATAGTTTTGATGGCTACTATGCAGAAAATAGTAAAAAGAAAGAAAAACCCTTGAATGAGTAGGTCTGTCCAAATGTTTTACTGGTACTGTATTTAAAATGAAAACAGCTGACTAGTGTCTATAGCAGACAAAATAATAACAACTAGTAATAATCTATTCAAGCCTGATAGTAATAATAATAATAATGTCTATTCAATAGTAATAATAATAATAATAATAGTAATAATAATAATAATAATAATAATAATAGTAATAATAATAATATTAATAATAATACTAATAATAATAATAATAACAATAATAATAATAATAATAATAATAATAATAATAATATTAATAATAATAATATTAATAATAATAATAATAATAACAATAATAATAATAACAATAATAATAATAATAATACTAATAATAATAATAATAATAGTAATAATAACAATAATAATAATAGTAATAATAATACTACTAATAATAATAATAATAGTAATAATAACAATAATACAATAGTAATATAATAACTATAATAATTATAATATTATTATAATTATAATTACTGGTACTGTATTTAAAATGAAAATAAAAGTGAATAAGACAAAATAATAACAATAGTAATAATAATAATAATAATAGTAATAATAATAATAACAATAGTAATAATAATAATAATAATAATAGTAATAATAATAATAACAATAACAATAATAATAATCGTAATATTTATAACAATACAGCTGACTAGTGGTGTCTATTCAGCAGCCTGATGGTCTGGAGGTAGAAACAGCTGACTAGTGGTGTCTATTCAGCAGCCTGATGGTCTGGAGGTAGAAACAGCTGACTAGTGGTGTCTATTCAGCATCCTGATGGTCTGATGGTAGAAACAGCTGACTAGTGGTGTCTATTCAGCAGCCTGATGGTCTGATGGTAGAAACAGCTGACTAGTGGTGTCTATTCAGCAGTCTGATGGTAGAAACAGCTGACTAGTGGTGTCTATTCAGCAGCCTGATGGTCTGATGGTAGAAACAGCTGACTAGTGGTGTCTATTCAGCAGCCTGATGGTAGAAACAGCTGACTAGTGGTGTCTATTCAGCAGCCTGATGGTCTGATGGTAGAAACAGCTGACTAGTGGTGTCTATTCAGCAGCCTGATGGTATAAACAGCTGACTAGTGGTGTCTATTCAGCAGTCTGATGGTAGAAACAGCTGACTAGTGGTGTCTATTCAGCAGTCTGATGGTAGAAACAGCTGACTAGTGGTGTCTATTCAACAGCCTGATGGTAGAAACAGCTGACTAGTGGTGTCTATTCAGCAGCCTGATGGTCTGGGGGTAGAAACAGCTGACTAGTGGTGTCTATTCAGCAGTCTGATGGTAGAAACAGCTGACTAGTGGTGTCTATTCAGCAGCCTGATGGTCTGGGGGTAGAAACAGCTGACTAGTGGTGTCTATTCAGCAGTCTGATGGTAGAAACAGCTGACTAGTGGTGTCTATTCAGCAGCCTGATGGTCTGATGGTAGAAACAGCTGACTAGTGGTGTCTATTCAGCAGCCTGATGGTAGAAACAGCTGACTAGTGGTGTCTATTCAGCAGCCAGATGGTCTGGGGGTAGAAACAGCTGACTAGTGGTGTCTATTCAGCAGTCTGGAGGTAGAAACAGCTGACTAGTGGTGTCTATTCAGCAGTCTGATGGGGTAGAAACAGCTGACTAGTGGTGTCTATTCAGCAGTCTGGAGGTAGAAACAGCTGACTAGTGGTGTCTATTCAGCAGCCTGATGGTCTGGGGGTAGAAACAGCTGACTAGTGGTGTCTATTCAGCAGTCTGATGGTAGAAACAGCTGACTAGTGGTGTCTATTCAGCAGTCTGATGGTCTGATGGTAGAAACAGCTGACTAGTGGTGTCTATTCAGCAGCCTGATGGTAGAAACAGCTGACTAGTGGTGTCTATTCAGCAGTCTGATGGTAGAAACAGCTGACTAGTGGTGTCTATTCAGCAGCCTGATGGTAGAAACAGCTGACTAGTGGTGTCTATTCAGCAGTCTGATGGTAGAAACAGCTGACTAGTGGTGTCTATTCAACAGTCTGATGGTAGAAACAGCTGACTAGTGGTGTCTATTCAACAGCCTGATGGTCTGATGGTAGAAACAGCTGACTAGTGGTGTCTATTCAGCAGCCTGATGTTAGAAACATTTACATTTACATTTAAGTCATTTAGCAGGTACTGCTCTTATCCAGAGCGACTTACAAATTGGTGCATACACCTTATGACAACCAGTGGAACAGCCACTTGCATCTAAATCTTGTTGGGGCTGGCTGAGAAGGTGGCTGAGGGTTACCAGGTGGCTGGGGTACTTAGCTGGTCTATTCAGCAGTCTGATGGTAGAAACAGCTGACTAGTGGTGTCTGGGGTGGCTGGGGTCCCCGGTGGCTGGGGTTCCCAGGTGGCTGGGGTTCTCAGCTGGCTGGGGTTCTCAGCTGGCTGGGGTTCCCAGGTGGCTGGGGTTCCCAGCTGGCTGAGGTCCCCCGGTGGCTGGGGTTCCCAGGTGGCTGGGGTTCTCAGCTGGCTGGGGTTCCCAGGTGGCTGGGGTTCCCAGGTGGCTGGGGTTCCCAGCTGGCTGAGGTCCCCCGGTGGCTGGGGTTCCCAGGTGGCTGGGTCCCCCGGTGGCTGGGGTTCCCAGGTGGCTTGGGTCACCCGTTGGCTGGGGTTCCCAAGGGGGCTGGGGTCCCCCGGCTCTCGATGGTGGTCCTGTAGAACACTGTGATGGCCCTCTGTGACAAGCCGCATTTCTTCAGCATCCCGGTCTCAGGCTCCACCCTCTCAGGGCTGGGCGTTTCAGGCTCCACCCTCTCAGGGCTGGGCATCTCAGGCTCCACCCTCTCAGGGCTGCGCGTCTCAGGCTCCACCCTCTCAGGGCTGGGCGTCTCAGGCTCCACCCTCTCAGGGCAGGGCGTCTCAGGCTCCACCCTCTCAGGGCCGGGCGTCTCAGGCTCCACCCTCTCAGGGCTGCGCGTCTCAGGCTCCACCCTCTCAGGGCTGGGCATCTCAGGCTCCACCCTCTCAGGACTGGGCGTCTCAGGCTCCGCCCGCTCAGGGCTGGGCGTCTCAGGCCAGAGTGTCAGATTTTAGAAAGACTTTACGACGAAAGCAAACCATGCGATTATCTGAGGACCCAGCACCAACACATGAAAATCATATTGCAACCCACCAGGCGCGACACAAAAGTCAGAAATAAGGATATAATTCATGCCTTTACCTTTGAAGGTCTTCTTCTGTTGGCACTCCAATACATAACATCACAAATGGTCCTTTTGATCGATCAATTCTGTCATTATATCCCCAAAATGTCAATTTATTTTGCGTGTTTTATTCAGAAAAACACCGGTTCCAACTCGCCCAACATGACGACAAAATATCTAATGAGTTACCTGTAAACTCGGTCCAAACATTTTCCTAATCCAACTTTAGGTATTTTTTAAGGCGAATAATCGATAACATTTAAGTCGAGTTCAATAGCGGATAAAAACAATGTGGAGCTTTCAGGGCGCGCGCCCCAACCACAACAAGACACTGTCCACACAGAATGAAAATGGCTACTTTCTTCATTTCTCAAAGGAAAAACATCAACCAATTGCATCCAGTGGATTTGGCAAAACCCTGGAACTGCAGGCAAGATCCACATAGAAAACCCATTGAAAACACTGTCACATCAAAAAAAAAAAAAAAAATCCTGGATAGTTTGTCCTCGGGGTTATTGCCTGCCAAATAGGTTCTGTTATACTCACAGACATAATTGTAACAGTTTTAGAAACGTTAGAGTGTTTCCTATCCAAATCTACCAATTATATGCTTATCCTCGATTCTGGGACTGAGTAGCAGGCAGTTTACTTTGGGTACGCTTTTCATCCGGACGTGAAATACCGCCCCCTGGCCCGAGGAGGTTTTAATTGTAAGCTGTTCGTGTCTTAAAATAAATCTAAACCCTTTACAATGAAGATCTGTGAAGTTATTTGGATTTTTTTACCAACGATCTTTGAAAGACAGGGTTCTGAAAAAGGGACGTTTATTTTTTTTGCAGGTAACAAATTAATGTTGACGCTTTTGATTATCGCGTGATCTCAACATAACCACTTTTGTAAATATGGTGATCGTGAGATAAGTCGTGACATCAGCAAACCAACAGTGGTCTGAAATTAAACAACTTAATTCAAATTAAATTAAATTAAACACAAACTACTGACATAGGGTGACAACTAGAAACACACAGTGGAAAAGTATTTTCCTGATTTCTGATTTTTTTGCACACTTTCAGATCATCAAACACATGTAAATATTACCCAAGTGAACACAAAATGAAGTCATTTTATTTAATAAGGGAAAAAGCTATCCGAACCATCATGGCCCCATGTGACAAAGTAATTCATTTGTTAAATCATGAATTTACTGTGGTTAATAAACATTTTTGGAAAGCTGAGTTCAATTTCACTAGCCACACCCAGACCTGATTACACCCAGACCTGATTACACCCAGACCTGATTACACCCAGACCTGATTACACCCAGACCTGATTACACCCAGACCTGATTACACCCAGACCTGATTACTGCCAGGCCTGATTACTGCCAGACCTGATTACTGCCAGACCTGATTACTGCCAGGCCTGATTACTGCCAGGCCTGATTACTGACAGACCTGATTACTGCCAGACCTGATTACTGCCAGACCTGATTACTGCCAGGCCTGATTACTGCCAGGCCTGATTACTGCCAGACCTGATTACTGCCAGACCTGATTACTGCCAGGCCTGATGACTGCCAGGCCTGATTACTGCCAGGCCTGATTACTGACAGACCTGATTACTGACAAACCTGATTACTGCCAGGCCTGATTACTGCCAGGCCTTATTACTGCCAGACCTGATTACTGCCAGGCCTTATTACTGAAAGACCTGATTACTGACAGATCTGATTACACCCAGGACTGATTACACCCAGGCCTGATTACTGACAGACCTTATTACTGCCAGACCTGATGACTGCCAGACCTGTTGAATCAAGAAATCACTTAAAGAGAACCTGTCTGACAAAGTGAAGTAGGCCAAAAAAGTAACACAGCATTTCAGATAAAGAACATCATACTAACAGTCCAATATGGTGGTGGTGTGATGGTCTGGGGCTGCTTTGCTGCTTCAGGACCTGGACGACTTGCTGTGATTGGTGGAATCATGTCCAGCCATCAGTTCATGACCTCAAGCTGAAGCGTGAGTTCTGCTCTCTACCAAGAAACTCTGAAGGAGAATGTCCGGCCATCAGTTCATGACCTCAAGCTGAAGCGTGAGTTCTGCTCTCTACCAAGAAACTCTGAAGGAGAATGTCCGGCCATCAGTTCATGACCTCAAGCTGAAGCGTGAGTTCTGCTCTCTACCAAGAAACTCTGAAGGAGAATGTCCGGCCATCAGTTCATGACCTCAAGCTGAAGCGTGAGTTCTGCTCTCTACCAAGAAACTCTGAAGGAGAATGTCCGGCCATCAGTTCATGACCTCAAGCTGAAGCGTGAGTTCTGCTCTCTACCAAGAAACCCTGAAGGAGAATGTCCAGCCATCAGTTCATGACCTCAAGCTGAAACGCACTTGGGTTCTGCAGCAGGACAAGATCCAAAACACACCAGCAAGTCCCCCTCTGAATGGTTAAAAAAAAGAAGGTTTTGGAGTGGCCTAGTCAAAGTCCAGACTTGAATCCGATTGAGATGGCGTGACCTTAAAAAGACTGTTCATGCTCGAAAACCCTCCAATGTGGCTGAATTAAAACAATTCTGCAAAGAAGAGTGGGCCAAAATTCCTCCACAGCGATGTGAAAGACGCAGTGCCAGTTATCACAAACGCTGGATTGCAGTTGTTGCTGCTGAGGGTGGCACAACCAGTTATTAGGTTTAGGTGGTTTACTACTTTGTCACATTGGGCCATGATGGTTCAGATAGCTTTTTTCCTTTAATAAATAAAATCATCACTTAAAAACTGGATTTAGTGTTTTCTTGGGTTATCTTTGTGTAATATTTAAATTTGTTTGATGATCTGAAACATTTAAGTTGACAAAAGTGCAAAAAAAAAAATCAGAAATCAGGAAGGGGGCAAATACTTTTCCACAGCGCTGTACGTCTCAACAACCTGTTCACCTTTTGGTATCAGTTGTGTGTGAGTCTCCTACCCGTAGCCAGGGGAAGATGTCAACAAGCCCCCCTCTAGCGATGGTCTGGACGATACCGTCGTTGTATTCCATCACAGTGGTCAGCTCAGGGTCACCAGGTTGGTAGGTGGAGCTGAACACCAGGGTACACACCTAAAGGTCAAGGATCAAAGGTCAGACATGTTTATTCATATGGTGGTGATATACTTAGACTTTTAATATCCAGCAGGTCAGAAGACCTCTGTTACAAGGGAGACCTGGCCAAGAGGGAGACCTGGCCAAGAGAAAGACCTAGCCAAGAGGGAGAACTAGCCAAGAGGGAGACCTGGCCAAGAGGGAGACCTGGCCAAGAGGGAGACCTGGCCAAGAGGGAGACCTGGCCAAGAGGGAGACCTGGTCAAGAAAAATACCTGGCCAAGAGGAAAACCTGGGCAAAAAAAATACCTGGCCAAGAGGGAGACCTGGCCATGAAGGGGGGCCATGGCCAAGAGAAAGACCTGACCAAGAGGGAGACCTGGCCAAGAGAAAGTCCTGGCCAAGAGGGAGACCTGGCCAAGAGGGAGACCGGGATAAGAGGGAGACCTGGCCAAGAGAGAGACCTAGCCAAGAGGGAGACCGGGATAAGAGGGAGACCTGGCCAATGTGAAAGACCACGCCAAGAGGGAGACCTGGCCAAAAGGGAGACCTGGCCAAGAGAAAAACCTGGCCAAGAAAAAAGACCTGGCCAAGAGGGAGACCTGGCCAAGAGGGAGACCTGGCCAAGAGGGAGACCTGGCTAAGAGGGAGTCCTGACTAAAAGAGACCTGACTAAGAGAGACCTGGCCAAGAGGGATACCGGGCCAAGAGAAAGACCTGGACAAGAGGGGGAGACCGGGATAAGAGGAGACCTGGCCAAGAGGAGACCAAGAAGAGGAGACCTGGCCAAGAGGGATGACCTGGCCAAGAAAAAGACCTGGCCAAGAGGGAGACCTGGCCAAGAGGGAGACCTGGTCAAGAAAAAATACCTGGCCAAAAGGGAGAGCTGGTCAAGAGGGACACCTGGCCAAGTGGGAGACCTGGCCAAGAGGGAGACTGGGATAAGAGGGAGACTTGGCCAAGAGGGAGACCTAGCCAAGAGGGAGACCTGGATGAGAGGGAGACCTGGCCAAGAGGGAGACCTGGATAAGAAGGAGACCTGGATAAGAGGGAGACCAGGATAAGAGGGAGACCTGGCCAAGAGGGAGACCTGGCCAAGAGGGAGACCTGGATGAGAGGGAGACCTAGCCAAGAGGAGACCTAGCCAAGAGGGAGACCTGGCCAAGGGGAGACCTGGCCAAGAGGAGACCTGAATAAGAGGGAGACCGGGATAAGAGGGAGACTTGGCCAAGAGGGAGACCTAGCCAAGAGGAGACCTGGATGAGAGGAGACCTGGATAAGAGGGAGACCAGGATAAGAGGGAGACCTGGCCACGAGGGAGACCTGTCCAGGGGCAGACCTGTCCAAGAGGGAAACCTAGCCAAGAGGGAGACCTGGCCAAGAGGAGACCTGGCCAAGAGGGAGACCTGGCCAAGAGGGAGACCTTGCCAAGAGGGAGACCTGGCCAAAAGGGAGAGCTGGCCAAGAGGGACACCTGGCCAAGTGGGAGACCTGGCCAAGAGGGAGACTGGGAAAGAGGGAGACTTGGCAAAGAGGCAGACCTGGACAAGAGGGAGACCTAGCCAAGAGGGAGACCTGGCCAAGAGGAGACCTGGCCAAGAGGGACACCTGAATAAGAGGGAGACCGGGATAAGAGGAGACTTGGCCAAGAGGAGACCTAGCCAAGAGGGAGACCTAGCCAAGAGGGAGACCTGGCCAAGAGGGAGACCTGGCCAAGAGGAGACCTGAATAAGAGGGAGACCGGGATAAGAGGAGACTTGGCCAAGAGGGAGACCTAGCCAAGAGGGAGACCTGGATGAGAGGAGACCTGAATAAGAGGGAGACCAGGATAAGAGGGAGACCTGGCCACGAGGGAGACCTGTCCAGGAGGCAGACCTGTCCAAGAGGAAACCTAGCCAAGAGGAGACCTGGCCAAGAGGGAGACCTGGCCAAGAGGAGACCTGGCCAAGAGAGAGACCTTGCCAAGAGGAGACCTGGCCAAGAGGGAGACCTGGCCAAGAGGAGAACTGAATAAGAGGGAGACCTGGATAAAGGGAGACCAGGCTAAGAGGGAGACCTGGCTAAGAGGAAGACCTGGCTAAGAGGGAGACCTGGCCAAGAGATAGACCTGATTAAGAGAGAGACTTGACTAAGAAGGAGACCTGGCCAAGAGGATACCGGGCCAAGAGAAAGACCTGGACAAGAGGGAGACCGGGATAAGAGGGAAACCTGGCCAAGAGGGAGACCGGGATAAGAGGAGACCTGGCCAAGAGAAAGACCTGGCCAAGAGACCTGGCCAAGAGGAGACCTGGCCAAGAAAAATACCTGGCCAAGAAAAAAGACCTGGCCAAGAGGGAGAGCTGGCCAAGAGGAGACCTGGTCAAGTGGTAGACTTGGCCAAGAGGGAGACCTGGATGAGAGGGAGACCTGGCCAAGAGGAGACCTGGATAAGAAGGAGACCTGGATAAGAGGAGACCAGGATAAGAGGGAGACCTGGCCACGAGGAGACCTGTCCAAGAGGCAGACCTGGCCAAGAGGGAGACCTAGCCAAGAGGAGACCTAGCCAAGAGGAAGACCTAGCCAAGAGGGAGACCTAGCCAAGAAGGAGACCTGGCCAAGAGGATACCGGGCCAAGAGAAAGACTTGGACAAGAGGGAGACCGGGATAAGAGGAGACCTGGCCAAGAGAAAGACCTGGCCAAGAGAGAGACCTGGCCAAGAGGGAGACCTGGCCAAGAAAATACCTGGCCAAGAAAAAAGACCTGGCCAAGAGGGAGAGCTGGCCAAGAGGGAGACCTGGTCAAGTGGTAGACTTGGCCAAGAGGGAGACCTGGATGAGAGGGAGACCTGGCCAAGAGGGAGACCTGGATGAGAGGGAGACCTGGATAAGAGGGAGACCAGGATAAGAGGAGACCTGGCCACGAGGGAGACCTGTCCAGGAGGCAGACCTGTCAAGAGGGAAACCTAGCCAAGAGGAGACCTGGCCAAGAGGAGACCTGGCCAAGAGGAGACCTGGCCAAGAGAGACCTTGCCAAGAGGGAGACCTGGCCAAAGGAGAGCTGGCCAAGAGGGACACCTGGCCAAGTGGGAGACCTGGCCAAGAGGGAGACTGGGAAAGAGGGAGACTTGGCAAAGAGGCAGACCTGGACAAGAGGGAGACCTAACCAAGAGGGAGACCTGGATGAGAGGGAGACCTGGCCAAGAGGGAGACCTGAATAAGAGGGAGACCGGGATACGAGGGAGACTTGGCCAAGAGGGAGACTTGGCCAAGAGGGAGACCTGGATGAGAGGGAGACCAGGATAAGAGGGAGACCTGGCCACGAGGGAGACCTGAATAAGAGGGAGACCGGGATACGAGGGAGACTTGGCCAAGAGGGAGACTTGGCCAAGAGGGAGACCTGGATGAGAGGGAGACCAGGATAAGAGGGAGACCTGGCCACGAGGGAGACCTGTCCAAGAGGCAGACCTGACCAAGAGGGAAACCTAGCCAAGAGGGAGACCTGGCCAAGAGGGAGACCTGGCCAAGAGGAGACCTGGCCAAGAGAGACCTTGCCAAGAGGGAGACCTGGCCAAGAGGGAGACCTGGCCAAGAGGAGAACTGAATAAGAGGAGACCTGGATAAAAGGGAGACCAGGCTAAGAGGAGACCTTGCCAAGAGGGAGACCTGGCCAAGAGGGAGACCTGGCCAAGAGGGAGACCTGAATAAGAGGGAGACCTGGCTAAGAAGGAGACCTGGCCAAGAGGGATACCGGGCCAAGAGAAAGACCTGGACAAGAGGGAGACCGGGATAAGAGGGAGACCTGGCCAAGAGGGAGACCGGGATAAGAGGGAGACCTGGCCAAGAGAAAGACCTGGCCAAGAGAGAGACCTGGCCAAGAAGGAGACCTGGCCAAGAAAAATACCTGGCCAAGAAAAAAGACCTGGCCAAGAGGGAGACTTAGCCAAGAGGGAGACCTGAATAAGAGGGAGACCTGGATGAGAGGGAGACCTGGCCAAGAGGGAGACCTGGCCAAGAGGGAGACCTGGATAAGAGGGAGACCAGGATAAGAGGGAGACCTGGCCACGAGGGAGACCTGTCCAAGAGGGAGACCTGGCCAAGAGGAGACCTAGCCAAGAGGGAGACCTAGCCAAGAGGCAGACCTGGCCAAGAGGGAGACCTTGCCAAGAGGGAGACCTGGCCAAGAGGGAGACGTGGCCAAGAGAAAGACCTGGACAAGAGGGAGACCGGGATAAGAGAAAGACCTGGCCAAGAGAGAGACCTGGCCAAGAAGGAGACCTGGCCAAGAAGGAGACCTGGCCAAGAAAAATACCTGGCCAAGAAAAGACCTGGCCAAGAGGGAGAGCTGGCCAAAGAGGGAGACCTGGTCAAGTGGTAGACTTGGCCAAGAGGGAGACCTGGATGAGAGGGAGACCTGGCCAAGAGGGAGACCTGGATAAGAAGGAGACCTGGATAAGAGGGAGACCAGGATAAGAGGAGACCTGGCCACGAGGGAGACCTGGCCAAGAGGCAGACCTGGCCAAGAGGGAGACCTAGCCAAGAGGGAGACCTAGCCAAGAGGAAGACCTGCCAAGAGGAGACCTAGCCAAGAAGGAGACCTGGCCAAGAGGGATACCTGGCCAAGAGAAAGACTTGGACAAGAGGGAGACCGGGATAAGAAGGAGACCCGGATAAGAGGAGACCTGGCCAAGAGGTAGACCTGGCCAAGATGGAGACCTGGCCAAGAGATAGGCCTGATTAAGAGGAGACCTGGCCAAGAGATAGACCTGACTAAGAGGGAGACCTGACTAGGAGGAGACCAGGCCAAGAGCTAGACCTGACTAAGAGATAGACCTGACTAAGAGAGAGACTTGACTAAGAAGGAGACCTGGCCAAGAGGGATACCGGGCCAAGAGAAAGACCTGGACAAGAGGGAGACCGGGATAAGAGGAGACTTAGCCAAGAGGGAGACCTGAATAAGAGGGAGACCTGGATAAGAGGGAGACCAGGCTAAGAGGGAGACTTAGCCAAGAGGGAGACCTGGCTAAGAGGAAGACCTGGATAAGAGGGAGACCTGGCTAAGAAATAGACCTGACTAAGAGAGAGACCTGACTAAGAAGGAGACCTGGCCAAGAGGGATACCGGGCCAGGAGAAAGACGTGGACAAGAGGGAGACCGGGATAAGAGGGAGACCCGTATAAGAGGGAGACCTGGCCAGAGGTAGACCTGGCCAAGAGGGAGACCTGGCCAAGAGGGAGACCTGGTCCAGAAAAAATACCTGGCCAAAAGGGAGAGCTGGCCAAGAGGGACACCTGGCCAAGTGGGAGACCTAGCCAAGAGGGAGACCTGGCCAAGAGGGAGACCTGGCCAAGAGGGAGACCTGAATAAGAGGGAGACCGGGATAAGAGGGAGACTTGGCCAAGAGGGAGACCTAGCCAAGAGGGAGACCTGGATGAGAGGGAGACCTGGCCAAGAGGGAGACCTGGATAAGAAGGAGACCTGGATAAGAGGGAGACCAGGATAAGAGGGAGACCTGGCCACGAGGGAGACCTGTCCAAGAGGCAGACCTGGCCAAGAGGGAAACCTAGCCAAGAGGGAGACCTGGCCAAGAGGGAGACCTAGCCAAGAGGCAGACCTGGCCAAGAGGGAGACCTTGCCAAGAGGGAGACCTGGCCAAGAG
This sequence comes from Oncorhynchus keta, assembly GCF_023373465.1. Classification (NCBI taxonomy): domain Eukaryota; kingdom Metazoa; phylum Chordata; class Actinopteri; order Salmoniformes; family Salmonidae; genus Oncorhynchus; species Oncorhynchus keta. The sequence continues at coordinate 280,879 of NC_068433.1, forward strand.
GGAGACCTGGCCAAGAGGGAGACCTGAATAAGAGGGAGACCTGGATAAAGGGAGACCAGGCTAAGAGGGAGACCTGGCTAAGAGGGAGACCTGGCTAAGAGGGAGACCTGGCCAAGAGGGAGACCTGGCCAAGAGATAGACCTGACTAAGAGAGAGACTTGACTAAGAAGGAGACCTGGCCAAGAGGGATACCGGGCCAAGAGAAAGACCTGGACAAGAGGGAGACCGGGATAAGAGGGAGACCTGGCCAAGAGGGAGACCGGGATAAGAGGGAGACCTGGCCAAGAGAAAAGACCTGGCCAAGAGGGAGACCTGGCCAAGAGGGAGACCTGGCCAAGAAAAATACCTGGCCAAGAAAAAATACCTGGCCAAGAGGGAGAGCTGGCCAAGAGGGAGACCTGGTCAAGTGGTAGACTTGGCCAAGAGGGAGACCTGGATGAGAGGGAGACCTGTCCAAGAGGCAGACCTTGCTAGGGGGGAGACCTAGCCAAGAGGGAGACCTGGCCAAGAGGGAGACCTAGCCAAGAGGGAGACCTGGCCAAGAGGGAGACCTGGCCAAGAGGGAGACCTGAATAAGAGGGAGACCTGGCCAAGAGGGAGACTTAGCCAAGAGGAGACCTGGCCAAGAGGGAGACCTGAATAAGAGGAGACCTGGATAAGAGGGAGACCAGGCTAAGAGGGAGACTTAGCCAAGAGGAAGACCTGGCTAAGAGGAAGACCTGGATAAGAGGAGACCTGAATAAGAGGGAGACCAGGATAAGAGGAGACTTAGCCAAGAGGGAGACCTGGCTAAGAAGAAGACCTGGCTAAGAGGGAGACCTGGCCAAGAGGGAGACCTGGCCAAGAAATAGACCTGACTAAGAGAGAGACCTGACTAAGAAGGAGACCTGGCCAAGAGGGATACCGGGCCAAGAGAAAGACCTGGACAAGAGGGAGACCGGGATAAGAAGGAGACCCGGATAAGAGGGAGAGCTGGCCAAGAGGGAGAGCTGGCCAAGATGGAGACCTGGCCAAGAGGGAGACCTGAATAAGAGGAAACCTGGATAAGAGGGAGACCAGGCTAAGAGGGAGACCTGGCCAATAGATAGGCCTGATTAAGAGGGAGACCTGGCCAAGAGATAGACCTGACTAAGAGGAGACCTGACTAGGAGGAGACCAGGCCAAGAGCTAGACCTGACTAAGAGAGAGACTTGACTAAGAGGAGACCTGGCCAAGAGGGATACCGGGCCAAGAGAAAGACCTGGACAAGAGGGAGACCTGGATAAGAGGAGACCTGGCCAAGAGGGAGACCTGGATAAGAGGGAGACCTGGCCAAGAGGGAGACCTGGCCAAGAGGGAGACCTGGCTAAGAGGGAGACCTGGCTAAGAGGGAGACCTGGCTAAGAGGGAGACCTGGCTAAGAGGGAGACCTGGCTAAGAGGGAGACCTGGCTAAGAGGGAGACCTGGCTAAGAGGGAGACCTGGCTAAGAGGGAGACCTGGCTAAGAGGGAGACCTGGCTAAGAGGGAGACCTGGCCAAGATTTAGACCTGACTAAGAGGGAGACCTGACTAAGAGGGAGACCTGGCCAAGATTTAGACCTGACTAAGAGGGAGACCTGACTAAGAGGGAGACCTGACTAAGAGGGAGACCTGGCCAAGAGGGAGACCAGGCCAAGAGCTAGACCTGACTAAGAGATAGACCTGACTAAGAGATAGACCTGACTAAGAGGGAGACCTGACTATGAGGGAGACCTGGCCAAGAGGGAGATCTGACTAAGAGGGAGACCTGGACAAGAGGGAGACCGGGATAAGAGGGAGACCTGGCCAAGAGGGAGACCGGGATAAGAGGGAGACCTGGCCAAGAAAAATACCTGGCAAAGAGGAGAGCTGGCCAAGAGGAGACCTGGTCAAGTGGTAGACTTGGCCAAGAGGAGACCTGGATGAGAGGGAGACCTGTCCAAGAGGCAGACCTTGCTAGGGGAGACCTAGCCAAGAGGAGACCTGGCCAAGAGGAGACCTAGCCAAGAGGGAGACCTGGCCAAGAGGAGACCTGAATAAGAGGGAGACCTGGATAAGAGGAAGACCTGGCCAAGAGGGAGACTTAGCCAAGAGGAGACCTGGCCAAGAGGGAGACCTGAATAAGAGGAGACCTGGATAAGAGGAGACCAGGCTAAGAGGAGAGACTTAGCCAAGAGGAAGACCTGGATAAGAGGGAGACCTGAATAAGAGGGAGACCAGGATAAGAGGAGACTTAGCCAAGAGGAGACCTGGCTAAGAGGAAGACCTGGATAAGAGGGAGACCTGGCCAAGAGGAGACCTGGCCAAGAAATTGACCTGACTAAGAGAGAGACCTGACTAAGAAGGAGACCTGGCCAAGAGGGATACCGGGCCAAGAGAAAGACCTGGACAAGAGGGAGACCGGGATAAGAAGGAGACCCGGATAAGAGGGAGAGCTGGCCAAGAGGGAGAGCTGGCCAAGATGGAGACCTGGCCAAGAGGGAGACCTGGCTAAGAGGGAGACCTGGATAAGAGGGAGACCAGGCTAAGAGGAAGACCTGGCCAATAGATAGGCCTGATTAAGAGGGAGACCTGGCCAAGAGATAGACCTGACTAAGAGGGAGACCTGACTAGGAGGGAGACCAGGCCAAGAGCTAGACCTGACTAAGAGATAGACCTGACTAAGAGAGAGACTTGACTAAGAAGGAGACCTGGCCAAGAGGGATACCGGGCCAAGAGAAAGACCTGGACAAGAGGGAGACCGGATAAGAGGGAGACCTGGCCAAGAGGGAGACCGGGATAAGAGGGAGACCTGGCCAAGAGAAAGACCTGGACAAGAGGGGGACCGGGATAAGAAGGAGACCCGGATAAGAGGGAGACCTGGCCAAGAGGGAGACCTGGCCAAGATGTAGACCTGGCCAAGAGGGAGACCTGAATAAGAGGAGACCAGGCTAAGAGGGAGACCAGGCTAAGAGGAGACCTGGCTAAGAGGAGTCCTGGCTAAGAGGGAGACCTGGCCAAGATTTAGACCTGACTAAGAGGAGACCTGACTAAGAGGGAGACCTGGCCAAGAGATAGGCCTGATTAAGAGGAGACCTGGCCAAGAGATAGACCTGACTAAGAGGAGACCTGACTAGGAGGAGACCAGGCCAAGAGCTAGACCTGACTAAGAGATAGACCTGACTAAGAGATAGACCTGACTAAGAGGAGACCTGACTAAGAGGGAGACCTGACTAAGAGGGAGACCTGGCTAAGAGGCAGACCTGACTAAGAGGGAGACCTGGCCAAGATTTAGACCTGGCTAAGAGGGAGACCTGACTAAGAGGGAGACCTGGCCAAGAGGGAGACCTGGCTAAGAGGGAGACCTGGCCAAGAGGGAGACCTGGCCAAGAGGGAGACCTGGCCAAGAGGGAGACCTGGCCAAGAGGGAGACCTGGCCAAGAGGGAGACCTGGCCAAGAGGGAGACCTGGCCAAGAGGGAGACCTGGCCAAGAGGGAGACCTGGCTAAGAGGGGCAGCTAAAAACCCACTACAGTGCTTACATCCAACACATAGATATCAATAACAATAAGTACCACATTGGTGACAGCTCTCATCAGAGGAGGATCAGGGTCAATAGCCTTCCCCCTGCTGGCCTGGAGGTCACAGCACAGCGCCTCCACTGCCTCTAGTACTGGACACACACACACACACACACACACACACACACACAGAAATGTAGAAGACAAACAGATACAGTATTTGAACACACACACATGCGTGCATACACACACACACCTTGGCCTCACCGATGCTCTGTAGTTTGGTGGTCCCCTCTCCGAACAGGGTAAAGGAGTTGTGTACTAGCCTGCGGTGGTTCTTCCAAAGAGGAGAGTAGTCAGAGAACGCTATGTCCTTCCCCCCCCGGGTCAACAACTCTGTAGTCAACTGGGGAGGAGAGAGAGGAGAGGAGATTAGAGGAGAGGAGAGGAGAGGGAGAGGAGAGGAGAGGAGAGGAGAGGAGAGGAGAGAGAGGAGAGGAGAGGGAGAGGAGAGGAGAGGAGACAGAGAATGCTATGTCCTTCCCCCGGGTCAACAACTCTGTAGTCAACTGGGGAGGAGAGAGAGGAGGGAGAGGAGAGGAGAGGAGAGGAGAGGAGAGGAGA
>NC_068433.1:287500-315000 GCF_023373465.1 Oncorhynchus keta
GTAGGTTCTGACACCAGGGGACAGAACAGACAGTAGGTTATGTCTGACACCAGGAGACAGAACAGACAGTAGGTTCTGACACCAGGAGACAGAACAGACAGTAGGTTCTGACACCAGGAGACAGAACAGACAGTAGGTTCTGACACCAGGAGACAGAACAGACAGTAGGTTCTGTCTGACACCAGGAGACAGAACAGACAGTAGGTTATGTCTGACACCAGGAGACAGAACAGACAGTAGGTTCTGACACCAGGAGACAGAACAGACAGTAGGATCTGACACCAGGGGACAGAACAGACAGTAGGTTCTGACACCAGGAGACAGAACAGACAGTAGGTTCTGAAACCAGGAGACAGAACAGACAGTAGGTTCTGTCTGACACCAGGTGACAGAACAGAAAGTAGGTTCTGTCTGACACCAGGTGACAGAACAGACAGTAGGTTCTGTCTGACACCAGGGGACAGAACAGACAGTAGGTTCTGACACCAGGAGACAGAACAGACAGTAGGTTCTGACACCAGGAGACAGAACAGACAGTAGGTTCTGACTGACACCAGGTGACAGAACAGACAGTAGGTTCTGACTGACACCAGGTGACAGAACAGACAGTAGGTTCTGACACCAGGAGACAGAACAGACAGTAGGTTCTGACACCAGGAGACAGAACAGACAGTAGGTTCTGACTAACACCAGGTGACAGAACAGACAGTAGGTTCTGACTGACACCAGGTGACAGAACAGACAGTAGGTTCTGTCTGACACCAGGAGACAGAACAGACAGTAGGTTCTGACACCAGGTGACAGAACAGACAGTAGGTTCTGACACCAGGAGACAGAACAGACAGCAGGTTCTGACTGACACCAGGTGACAGAACAGACAGTAGGTTCTGACTGACACCAGGAGACAGAACAGACAGTAGGTTCTGACTGACACCAGGAGACAGAACAGACAGTAGGTTCTGACACCAGGAGACAGAACAGACAGTAGGTTCTGACACCAGGAGACAGAACAGACAGTAGGTTCTGACACCAGGAGACAGAACAGACAGTAGGTTCTGTCTGACACCAGGTGACAGAACAACATCATCCTACCTGTGTCCCAGCTCTGTGAAACGGAGATGAGGGGGCTGGTCTCCCATCAGACTCAGGAGACTCCCCAGGAGAGGGAGGGAGGGGAGGCAGGGTAATGGGGGGTAACTAGGGGGGTGAGAGTCTCCCCCTCCCAACCTCATCACCCCTTTGAGCAGGAGACAGGCCGTAGCTCCAGCTAGGACCCACAGCAACAGAGTGGTAGGACAGACTGATAGAACAGACGCCACTAGTCCTCCGGATGCCATCATGTAGCCACAGAACGATGGAGCTCGAGGTTCCAAATGTCCTTTTGTTCCTTCGTAGTTTTGATCTTTGTTCCTGTGTAAATATGAATGTGAGAGAGCAGCAATCCCGAAGGAACTGACTAATTGACTGTTCTGGTACAACTGACTAGCTATCTGAATCGTGGACCTAGAAGGGATTCTCTCTCTCTCTCAGTGTCCTTCCATCCCTCCGCCCCCTCCACCCTCTTAGCCAGGGGGACGTCACTGAGCCTTGAGGGGTTCCGGGTCAGGGATGTGGTTTATTTTTTTTATTTAACTAGGCAATGAAGGTCACGCTGCACCACCTTGGTCTGGTTGTGTTTATCTCCCACAATCCCCTTGACTTTCCCCCGTGTAGATATGGGAGTTTATCAAAATTGGGTTTGTTTTGGAATTCTTTGTGGGGTCTGTGTAATCTGAGGGAAATATGTGTCTCTAATATGGTCATACATTGGGCAGGAGGTTAGGAAGTGCAGCTCAGTTTCCACCTCATGTTGTGGGCAGTGAGCACATAGCCTGTCTTCTCTTGAGAGCCATGCCATGTTTGTTATTGAAGGTTTGGGAATCGCTTACTTTTATGTGGTTGTAGAATTTAACGGCTCTTTTGTGGATTTTGATAATTAGCGGGTATCGGCCTGATTCTACTCGGCATTATTTGGTGTTCTACGTTGTACACAGAGGATATTTTAGCAGAATTCTAATTGGTATGTCAGATTTGATGTTCCTTTTGATGGCATAGAAGGCCCTTCTTGCCTTGTCTCTCAGATCGTTCACAGGAAGTCACCTGTGGTGCTGAGAGAGAGAGAGAGAGGAGAGAGAGAGAGAGAGAGAGAGAGAGAGAGAGAGAGAGAGAGAGAGAGAGAGAGAGAGAGAGAGAGAGGAGAGAGGTGAGAGGAGAGAGAGAGAAAGAGGAAGAGAGGAGAGAGAGAGAGAGAGGAGAGGAGAGAGAGAGAGAGAGAGGAGAGAGAGAGAGAGAGAGAGAGAGAGAGGTGAGAGAGAGAGAGAGAGAGAGAGGAGAGGAGAGAGAGAGAGAGGAGAGGAGCAGAGAGAGAGGAGAGGAGAGGAGACAAGGTGAGAGGAGAGGAGAGGAGACTGTAAGCTTACTACTGGTGTGTGTCCATCCATCATAGCAGTCAAGGCCTCAGTCAGCCAGGGACAGTCATTGAATAAACAAACAGCCTGTAGAGCTGCTAGAGACCAGAGAGATACAAGGACATGGCTCTCACATACACTCTGCATTTAACGCAATGTGTGTTTTGATAGCCTCCATGTTTTTAGGAGGAACACAGCCTACCAGTAGCACCATGGTTTCAGAGTAGTTCCCACCCCTCCTCCTCCACATTGAGAGTGTCCTCTCTCACCAATAGATAGTTCTGGTTCTAGAATTCCCCTTTCTGAAAGAATCCAAACACTTCACAATGAGTATAATAATATAATATATATATAATATATAGTATATATATAGTATATAGTAATAATATAATATATAGTATATAGTATATAATAATAATATAATATATAGTATATAGTAATATAATAGTAATGAGTATAATAATATAATATATAGTATATAGTAATATAATAGTAATGAGTATAATAATATAATATATAGTATAATATATAGTATATAGTAATATAATAGTAATGAGTATAATAATATAATATATAGTATATAGTAATATAATAGTAATGAGTATAATAATATAATATATAGTATATAGTAATATAATAGTAATGAGTATAATAATATAATATATAGTATATAGTAATATAATAGTAATGAGTATAATAATATAATATATAGTATATAGTAATATAATAGTAATGAGTGAAGTCTATTTTATTAGTATTTCGTTATCACGTTATAACGAGAAAGATGTCGTTATTATGAAATAATCTGGTTGCAGGTTATTTTTTTAGAAATAGACTTTATTATGCTAAAACGTTAGCATAGAGGCTACTTGGCTGTCCGGGGTGGCTGGTCTCAGACGAGGCGGAGGTCCTGGGCTGGCGTAGTTACACGTGGTCTGCGGGATGTGAGGCCTGTTGGACGTACTGCCAAATTCTCTAAGACGACATTTGAGGCGGCTTATGGTAGAGAGATGAACATTCAAGTCTCCGGTTATAGTTCTGCTGGACATTCCTGCAGTCAGCCAATTGCACACTCTCTCAATATTGGAGACATCTGTGGCATTGTGTTGCAACAATTTTAAAGTGTCCTTTTGTTGTCCCCAGCACAAGGTGCTCCTATGTAATGATCATGCTGTTTAATCAACTTCAATAAGCTTTTTTTTTTGTCCGTATGGAACATTACAGTATATTTCTAATCCATTGTAATGCACTTGTGAATAAATTAGCGCTTACTGACAATGCATTGAGTAGCAGTGGAATGCTCGATCAGTTGGACATGCTTCAAATCAAATCAAATCAAAGTTTATTTGTCACGTGCGCCGAATACAACAGGTGTAGTAGACCTTACAGTGAGCTTACTTACAGGCTCTAACCAATAGTGCAGAGAAAAAAAGGTGTGTGTGTGTGTGTGTGTGTGTGTGTGTGTGTGTGTGTGTGAAATGTGTACAACAGTGTGTGTGTGTGTGTGTGTGTGTGTGTGTGTGTGTGTGTGTGTGTGTGTGTGAATGTGTAGTGTGTTACAGTGAAATACTGAATACAACAGGTGTAGTAGACGTGCAGTGCGTACTGCAACAGGTGTAGTGCGTGCGTGTGTGTGTGTGTGTGTGTGTGTGTGTGTGTGTGCGTGCGTGCTGAATGGTGTGTGTGTGTGTAGGTAAGTAAAGAAATAAAACAACAGTAGAAAGACATTTGAAAAAAGAGTAGCGAGGCTAAAGAGTAGCGAGGCTATCAATCAGCCCGACCTGTTAGTCAGGCTGATTGAGGTAGTACCTACATGTAGATATGGTTAAAGTGACTATGCATATATGATGAACAGAGAGTAGCAGAAGCGTAAAAGAAGGGTTGGGGGGAACACAATGCAAATAGTCCGGGTAACCATTGGTTACCTGTTCAGCAGTCTTATGGCTTGAGGGTAAAAGCTGTTGAGAAGCCTTTTTGTCCTAGACTTGGCACTCCGGTACCCCTTGTAGTAGAGAGAACAGTCTATGACTGGGGTGGCTGGGGTCTTTGACAATTTTTAGGGCCTTCCTCTGACACCGCGGTCCTGGATGGCAGGCAGCTTAGACCCAATGATGTACTGGGCCGTTCGCACTACCCTCTGCCTTGCGGTCGGACACTGAGCAATTGCCGTACCAGGCAGTGATGCAATTAGTCAGGATGCTCTCGATGTTGCAGCTGTAGAACATTTTGAGGATCTACGGACCCATGCCAAATCGTTTTAGTTTCCTGAGGGGGAATAGGCTTTGTCGTGCCCTCTTCACGACTGTCTTGGTGTGTTTGGAGCATGTTAGTTTATTGGTGATGTGGACACCAAGGAACTTGAAGCTCTCAACGTGCTCCACTACAGCACAGTCGATGAGAATGGGGACGTGCTCGGTGCTCCTTTTCCTGTAGTCCACAATCATCTCCTTAGTCTTGGTTACGTTGAGGGATAGGTTGTTATTCTGGCACCACCCAACCAGGTCTCTGACCCGGTGATCAGGCCTACCACTGTTGTGTCGTCAGCAAACTTAATGATGGTGTTGGAGTCGTGCCTGGCCATGCAGTCGTGGGTGAACAGGGAGTACAGGAGAGGACAGAGCACCCACTCCTGGGGATCTCCAGTGTTGAGGATCAGTGTGGCAGATGTGTTGCTGGGGTGGCCTGTCAGGAAGTCCAGGATCCAGTTGCAGAGGGAGGTGTTGTTGCCTACTCTGACCACCTGGGGGCGGCCTGTCAGGAAGTCCAAGATCCAGTTGCAGAGGGAGGTATTTAGTCCCAGGATTCTTAGCTTGATGATGAGCTTTGAGGGTACTATGGTGTTGAACCTAACTAATCACCCAGAATTACACATACACATAATTAAATCATAACTTGATTACAAATGACGTCATAAAGGAAAACGTCCCTAGCGGGCGGGACAGATATGACAGCTGGTTACACAAAAGAAAAGGGGCTGGGTTGAGTGAAAGAGCGGGAAGACTGAGGAACAAAGGGTGAAGCTGTGCTATCGTAAATACAGTATCTTATGCATTCTAAATTACCGCACATTTGGACAAGGAAAATGCAATAAATATTTACTCTGAGCTGCGCTTCGGTAGGTTGGTGGTAGATGGAAGGCCGTGTTGCCCAACCGAGTCCTTTGTCCTTTGAAGAATGTCTCTGGTGGTCAATTGGATACGTTGTAGTAATGTCGTTGTCTGATAGATGGGATACTCTGTCTGTTCCTTCCTAACCCTCATTTGCAGCTGCTGTTGCTAACTCAACTGCTAGGAGGTATCATTTCTGTAGTGAATAAGAGTTCAAAGTTCATACAATTCGCACCCAAAGCTCATGCTGATGTTGGCTTCGTTCTGTAGTTATTATCTGAACCATTCTGACATCGGACCGTCGTCCCCACATCCTCGGAACAGGAGGTTATATTGTTGTCAAGGGCTTTTTAAGAAGGGAGAGGAGGGCGTGTTTGAAAAGTTTTATAGCCCATGTCCCTTCACAGGGGCGGGCCACTGATTGAGCAGGACCCTATCTTATGAAAACCCAAATCTCACATTTTAGAAGCTAAAATCACATTTCATCCCATCACGAAAAATGTCATATTCAAACATTTAAATTGAACAACAATTCCATGTGAATCCGATAACTCCGATGTGTAGACTTTCCACTGTAGAGTTTATGTCATCTTATCATTGATGAGAATGTCTCAGATGACAACCGAACTGACATCATATTCATTAAGTACCATCCATTACACAGGGGATTGGCTACTATGGCACCTTAACTAAAAAGGCTGCAACTATCAATAACTATACCGACGTAAAAGCTTCTCAAGAAGGATTGGATCCACTTTTAAATATGTAAGTAAATTATTTTCATGACTTTATATAGATAATTTACTATGTGTATTTATTTTTTATAAGTTGTCTGCCTTTGTGCTTTGGATTTAGTTTACATTGGCCTATGTAACAAGTAATTTCAATATTATATCATTCCAAAGTAGTTATTGTCTATGTTTCATATTAGTTTGCTGTTTGCTGTTCGAAGTTTCATCCTTGTATCTTTGGAGAGGCCACTAAACTCTCAGGGCTATTGGAGAGGCCACTAAACTCTCAGGGCCATTGGAGAGGCCACTAAACTCTCAGGGCCATTGGAAAGGCCACTAAACTCTCAGGGCCATTGGAGAGGCCACTAAACTCTCAGGGCCATTGGAGAGGCCACTAAACTCTCAGGGCCATTGGAGAGGCCACTAAACTCTCAGGGCCATTGGAGAGGCCACTAAACTCTCAGGGCCATTGGAGAGGCCACTAAACTCTCAGGGCCATTGGAGAGGCCACTAAACTCTCAGGGCCATTGGAGAGGCCACTAAACTCTCAGGGCCATTGGAGAGGCCACTAAACTCTCAAGGCCATTGGAGAGGCCACTAAACTCTCAAGGCCATTGGAGAGGCCACTAAACTCTCAGGGCCATTGGAAAGGCCACTAAACTCTCAGGGCCATTGGAGAGGCCACTAAACTCTCAGGGCCATTGGAAAGGCCACTAAACTCTCAGGGCCATTGGAGAGGCCACTAAACTCTCAGGGCCATTGGAGAGGCCACTAAACTCTCAGGGCCATTGGAAAGGCCACTAAACTCTCAAGGCCATTGGAGAGGCCACTAAACTCTCAGGGCCATTGGAAAGGCCACTAAACTCTCAGGGCCATTGGAGAGGCCATTAAACTCTCAGGGCCATTGGAGAGGCCATTAAACTCTCAAGGCCATTGGAGAGGCCACTAAACTCTCAGGGCCATTGGAAAGGCCACTAAACTCTCAGGGCCATTGGAGAGGCCACTAAACTCTCAGGGCCATTGGAGAGGCCACTAAACTCTCAGGGCCATTGGAGAGGCCATTAAACTCTCAAGGCCATTGGAGAGGCCACTAAACTCTCAGGGCCATTGGAGAGGCCACTAAACTCTCAGGGCCATTGGAGAGGCCACTAAACTCTCAGGGCCATTGGAGAGGCCACTAAACTCTCAGGGCCATTGGAAAGGCCACTAAACTCTCAAGGCCATTGGAGAGGCCACTACAAACTCTCAGGGCCATTGGAAAGGCCACTAAACTCTCAGGGCCATTGGAAAGTCCACTAAACTCTCAGGGCCATTGGAGAGGCCACTAAACTCTCAGGGCCATTGGAGAGGCCACTAAACTCTCAGGGCCATTGGAGAGGCCACTAAACTCTCAGGGCCATTGGAAAGGCCACTAAACTCTCAGGGCCATTGGAAAGGCCACTAAACTCTCAGGGCCATTGGAAAGTCCACTAAACTCTCAGGGCCATTGGAGAGGCCACTAAACTCTCAGGGCCATTGGAAAGGCCACTAAACTCTCAGGGCCATTGGAGAGGCCACTAAACTCTCAGGGCCATTGGAGAGGCCACTAAACTCTCAGGGCCATTGGAGAGGCCACTAAACTCTCAGGGCCATTGGAAAGGCCACTAAACTCTCAGGGCCATTGGAAAGGCCACTAAACTCTCAGGGCCATTGGAGAGGCCACTAAACTCTCAGGGCCATTGGAGAGGCCACTAAACTCTCAGGGCCATTGGAAAGGCCACTAAACTCTCAAGGCCATTGGAAAGGCCACTAAACTCTCAAGGCCATTGGAGAGGACCACTAAACTCTCATGACCATTGGAAAGGCCACTAAACTCCCAGGGCCATTGGAAAGGCCACTAAACTCTCAGGGCCATTGGAAAGGCCACTAAACTCTCAGGGCCATTGGAGAGGCCACTAAACTCTCAGGGCCATTGGAGAGGCCACTAAACTCCCAGGGCCATTGGAGAGGCCACTAAACTCCCAGGGCCATTGGAAAGTCCACTAAACTCTCAGGGCCATTGGAAAGTCCACTAAACTCTCAGGGCCATTGGAAAGTCCACTAAACTCTCAGGGCCATTGGAGAGGCCACTAAACTCTCAAGGCCATTGGAAAGTCCACTAAACTCTCAGGGCCAATGTTTATTTCACACCTTCTATGTGAGTCGCTGTACAGATAAAGTTTAGGCTTGGTGTTTTTACTCCACAGTAATGTCGTTTTGTAAATTTAGTCAACTGTAATTCTGTGTGTCTTTCAGCATATAAGCAGACAAAAAAAAAGTTTACAATATTCGATGATGACATTTCTCTAAAACAGGTTATAGGCTACATGTGCACCACCAAGTCATAACAGTAGGCGGAATTCTGTGTGCTACTAACAGCTCACTACACAACATACACTTAGTATTACTGTCTTAGCTACAGTATACACACACTACCGTTCAAAAGTTTGGGGTCACTTAGAAATGTCCTTGTCTTTGAAAGAAAAGCACTTTTTTTGTCCATTAAAATAACATCAAATTGATCAGAAATACAGTGTAGACATTGTTAACGTTGTAAATGACTATTGTAGCTGGAAACGGCAGATTTTTTTAATCAGCAACCAATTAATTTGATTCACCACAGAGTGAATCAGGAGAGGGCGCAGGCTTGCTGCCGGGGGTGAATCAGGCTAATGTCTGCTCTTGCACACTTCGTTTTTGGCCGAGTGGACGACATTACAAACTTGAAATGTGAAATATTTTTAGTCATGTTACTGAGGGAGAGAGAAGAAAACATAACATTATGTCAGAACATTTTTTATTTTTTTATTTTTTTTTATTTCACCTTTATTTAACCAGGTAGGCTAGTTGAGAACAAGTTCTCATTTGCAACTGCGACCTGGCCAAGATAAAGCATAGCAGTGTGAACAGACAACACAGAGTTACACATGGAGTAAACAATTAGCAAGTCAATAACACAGTAGAAAAAAATGGGCAGTCTATATACAATGTGTGCAAAAGGCATGAGGAGGTAGGCGGATAATACAATTTTGCAGATTAACACTGGAGTGATAAATGATCAGATGGGCATGTACAGGTAGAGATATTGGTGTGCAAAAGAGCAGAAAAGTAAATAAATAAAAACAGTATAAAAACAGTATGGGAATGAGGTAGGTGAAAAAGGGTGAGCTATTTACCTATAGACTATGTACAGCTGCAGCGATCGGTTAGCTGCTCGGATAGCTGATGTTTGAAGTTGGTGAGGGAGATAAAAGTCTCCAACTTCAGCGATTTTTTGCAATTCGTCCAGTCACAGGCAGCAGAGTACTGGAACGAAAGGCGGCCAAATGAGGTGTTGGCTTTAGGGATGATCAGTGAGATACACCTGCTGGAGCGCATGCTACGGATGGGTGTTGCCATCGTGACCAGTGAACTGAGATAAGGCGGAGCTTTACCTAGCATGGACTTGTAAATGACCTGGAGCCAGTGGGTCTGGCGACGAATATGTAGTGAGGGCCAGCCGACTAGAGCATACAAGTCGCAGTGGTGGGTGGTATAAGGTGCTTTAGTGACAAAACGGATGGCACTGTGATAGACTGCATCCAGTTTGCTGAGTAGAGTGTTGGAAGCCATTTTGTAGATGACATCGCCGAAGTCGAGGATCGGTAGGATAGTCAGTTTTACTAGGGTAAGCTTGGCAGCGTGAGTGAAGGAGGCTTTGTTGCGAATAGAAAGCCGACTCTGGATTTGATTTTTGATTGGAGATGTTTGATGAGTCTGGAAGGAGAGTTTGCAGTCTAGCCAGACACCTAGGTACTTATAGATGTCCACATATTCAAGGTTGGAACCATCCAGGGTGGTGATGCTAGTCGGGCATGCGGGTGCAGGCAGCGATCGGTTGAAAAGCATGCATTTGGTTTTACTCGCGTTTAAGAGCAGTTGAGGCCACGGAAGGAGTGCTGTATGGCATTGAAGCTCGTTTGGAGGTTTGATAGCACAGTGTCCAATGACGGGCCGAAAGTATATAGAATGGTGTCGTCTGCGTAGAGGTGGATCAGGGAATCGCCCGCAGCAAGAGCAACATCATTGATATATACAGAGAAAAGAGTCGGCCCGAGAATTGAACCCTGTGGCACCCCCATAGAGACTGCCAGAGGACCGGACAGCATGCCCTCTGATTTGACACACTGAACTCTGTCTGCAAAGTAATTGGTGAACCAGGCAAGGCAGTCATCCGAAAACCGAGGCTGTTGAGTCTGCCGATAAGAATTTGGTGATTGACAGAGTCGAAAGCCTTGGCGAGGTCGATGAAGACGGCTGCACAGTACTGTCTTTTATCGATGGCGGTTATGATATCATTTAGTACCTTGAGTGTGGCTGAGGTGCACCCGTGACCGGCTCGAAACCAGATTGCACAGCGGAGAAGGTACGGTGGGATTCGAGATGGTCAGTGACCTGTTTGTTGACTTGGCTTTCGAAGACCTTAGATAGGCAGGGCAGGATGGATATAGGTCTATAGCAGTTTGGGTCCAGGGTGTCTCCTCCTTTGAAGAGGGGGATGACTGCGGCAGCTTTCAATCCTTGGGGATCTCAGACGATATGAAAGAGAGGTTGAACAGGCTGGTAATAGGGGTTGCGACAATGGCGGCAGATAGTTTCAGAAATAGCGGGTCCAGATTGTCAAGCCCAGCTGATTTGTACGGGTCCAGGTTTTGCAGCTCTTTCAGAACATCTGCTATCTGGATTTGGGTAAAGGAGAACCTGGAGAGGCTTGGGTGAGGAACTACGGGGGGCGGAGCTGTTGGCCGAGGTTGGAGTAGCCAGGCGGAAGGCATGGCCAGCCGTTGAGAAGTGCTTATTGAAGTTTTCGATAATCATGGATTTATCGGTGGAGACCGTGTTTCCTAGCCTCAGTGCAGTGGGCAGCTGGGAGGAGGTGCTCTTGTTCTCCATGGACTTCACAGTGTCCCAGAACTTTTTGGAGTTGGAGCTACAGGATGCAAACTTTTGCCTGAAGAAGCTGGCCTTAGCTTTCCTGACTGACTGCGTGTATTGGTTCCTGACTTCCCTGAACAGTTGCATATCACGGGGCTATTCGATGCTATTGCAGTCCGCCACAGGATGTTTTTGTGCTGGTCGAGGGCAGTCAGGTCTGGAGTGAACCAAGGGCTGTATCTGTTCTTGGTTCTGCATTTTTTGAACGGAGCATGCTTATCCAAAATGGTGAGGAAGTTACTTTTAAAGAATGACCAGGCATCCTCAACTGACGGGATGAGGTCAATGTCCTTCCAGGATACACGGGCCAGGTCGATTAGAAAGGCCTGCTCACAGAAGTGTTTTAGGGAGCGTTTGACAGTGATGAGGGGTGGTCGTTTGACTGCGGCTCCGTGGCGGATACAGGCGATGAGGCAGTGATCGCTGAGATCCTGGTTGAAGACAGCGGAGGTATATTTGGAGGGCCAGTTGGTCAGGATGACGTCTATGAGGGTGCCCTTGTTTACAGAGTTACATTTACATTACATTTAAGTCATTTAGCAGACGCTCTTATCCAGAGCGACTTACAAATTGGTGCATACACCTTATGACAACCAGTGGAACAGCCACTTGCATCTAAATCTTGTTGGGGGAGAAGGGGGGTGAGAAGGATTACTTACCCTTACTTACCCTATCCTAGGTATTCCTTGAAGAGGTGGGGTTTCAGGTGTCTCCGGAAGGTGGTGATTGACTCCGCTGTCCTGGCGTCGTGAGGGAGTTTGTTCCACCATTGGGGGCCAGAGCAGCGAACAGTTTTGACTGGGCTGAGCGGGAACTGTACTTCCTCAGTGGTAGGGAGGCGAGCAGGCCAGAGGTGGATGAACGCAGTGCCCTTGTTTGGGTGTAGGGCCTGATCAGAGCCTGGAGGTACTGAGGTGCCGTTCCCCTCACAGCTCCGTAGGCGAGCACCATGGTCTTGTAGCGGATGCGAGCTTCAACTGGAAGCCAGTGGAGAGAGCGGAGGAGCGGGGTGACGTGAGAGAACTTGGGAAGGTTGAACACCAGACGGGCTGCGGCGTTCTGGATGAGTTGTAGGGGTTTAATGGCACAGGCAGGGAGCCCAGCCAACAGCGAGTTGCAGTAATCAAGACGGAGATGACAAGTGCCTGGATTAGGACCTGCGCCGCTTCCTGTGTGAGGCAGGGTCGTACTCTGCGGATGTTGTAGAGCATGAACCTACAGGAACGGGACACCGCCTTGATGTTAGTTGAGAACGTCAGGGTGTTGTCCAGGATCACGCCAAGGTTCTTAGCGCTCTGGGAGGAGGACACAATGGAGTTGTCAACCGTGATGGCGAGATCATGGAACGGGCAGTCCTTCCCCGGGAGGAAGAGGAGCTCCGTCTTGCTGAGGTTCAGCTTGAGGTGGTGATCCGTCATCCACACTGATATGTCTGCCAGACATGCAGAGATGCGATTCGCCACCTGGTCATCAGAAGGGGAAAGGAGAAGATTAATTGTGTGTCGTCTGCATAGCAATGATAGGAGAGACCATGTGAGGTTATGACAGAGCCAAGTGACTTGGTGTATAGCGAGAATAAGAGAGGGCCTAGAACAGAGCCCTGGGGGACACCAGTGGTGAGAGCGCGTGGTGAGGAGACAGATTCTCGCCACGCCACCTGGTAGGAGCGACCTGTCAGGTAGGACGCAATCCAAGCGTGGGCCGCGCCGGAGATGCCCAACTCGGAGAGGGTGGAGAGGAGGATCTGATGGTTCACAGTATCGAAGGCAGCCGATAGGTCTAGAAGGATGAGAGCAGAGGAGAGAGAGTTAGCTTTAGCAGTGCGGAGCGCCTCCGTGATACAGAGAAGAGCAGTCTCAGTTGAATGACTAGTCTTGAAACCTGACTGATTTGGATCAAGAAGGTCATTCTGAGAGAGATAGCGGTAGAGCTGGCCAAGGACGGCACGCTCAAGAGTTTTGGAGAGAAAAGAGA
The DNA here is from genome assembly GCF_023373465.1 of Oncorhynchus keta. Classification (NCBI taxonomy): domain Eukaryota; kingdom Metazoa; phylum Chordata; class Actinopteri; order Salmoniformes; family Salmonidae; genus Oncorhynchus; species Oncorhynchus keta. The sequence continues at coordinate 300,752 of NC_068433.1, forward strand.
GAAGGGATACTGGTCTGTAGTTGTTGACATCGGAGGGATCGAGTGTAGGTTTTTTCAGAAGGGGTGCAACTCTCGCTCTCTTGAAGACGGGAGGGACGTAGCCAGCGGTCAGGGATGAGTTGATGAGCGAGGTAAGGTAAGGGAGAAGGTCTCCGGAAATGGTCTGGAGAAGAGAGGAGGGGATAGGGTCAAGCGGGCAGGTTGTTGGGCGGCCGGCCGTCACAAGACGCGAGATTTCATCTGGAGAGAGAGGGGAGAAAGAGGTCAGAGCATAGGGTAGGGCAGTGTGAGCAGAACCAGCGGTGTCGTTTGACTTAGCAAACGAGGATCGGATGTCATCGACCTTCTTTTCAAAATGGTTGACGAAGTCATCTGCAGAGAGGGAGGAGGGGGGGGAGGATTCAGGAGGGAGGAGAAGGTGGCAAAGAGCTTCCTAGTGTTAGAGGCAGATGCTTGGAATTTAGAATGGTAGAAAGTGGCTTTAGCAGCAGAGACAGAGGAGGAAAATGTAGAGAGGAGGGAGTGAAAGGATGCCAGGTCCGCAGGGAGGCGAGTTTTCCTCCATTTCCGCTCGGCTGCCCGGAGCCCTGTTCTGTGAGTTAGGGTTGTACCTGGTGGGTTCCTTGATGATTTGCGTGAGATTGAGGGCATCTAGCTTAGATTGTAGGACTGCCGGGGTGTTAAGCATATCCCATATTTAACATTGTTAAATCTCAGGTAACCATTTGATTTCAGTCAACAGATAAGGTAGGAGTTGGGGAGGGGTGAGGAATTGTGGCCGAGGTCAGGTCGATGAAGTGAGAAAGAACAGGAGTCACTAAAGTCCTGTCTAGCAAACAGAGATGTATTGGCTGTCTAGATCTGCAAGGAGGAGACACAGCATATGAGGTATAAATATATATACATGTGCTTGTGTGAGCATGTATTTTATCTTACGCAGCTGTGTGACCCAGTGGGTGAATAAACTTGGTTTGAGATGTACTATTCATCTGTGAGTTTTACTCTGTTTGTTTACTGTTCTGTAAACTGTTCTGACTCCTTGCTGTCCCCAGTCCACCTGACCGTGCTGCTGCTCCAGTTTCAACTGGCCTGGGCCCTAGGACCATGTCCCAGGACTACCTGACATGATGACTCCTTGCTGTCCCCAGTCCACCTGACTGTGCTGCTGCTCCAGTTTCAACTGTTCTGCCTTATTATTATTCGACCATGCTGGTCATCTATGAACATTTGAACATCTTGGCCATGTTCTGTTATAATCTCCACCCGGCACAGCCAGAAGAGGACTGCCCACCCCACATATGCTCTCTCTAATTCTCTCTTTCTTTCTCTCTCTCGGAGGACCTGAGCCCTAGGACCATGCCTCAGGACTACCTGACATGATGACTCCTTGCTGTCCCCAGTCCACCTGGCTGTGCTGCTGCTCCAGTTTCAACTGTTCTGCCTTGTTATTATTCGACCATGCTGGTCATTTATGAACATTTGAACATCTTGGTCATGTTCTGTTATAATCTCTACCCGGCACAGCCAGAAGAGGACTGGCCACCCCACATAGCCTGGTTCCTCTCTAGGTTTCTTCCTAGGTTTTGGCCTTTCTAGGGAGTTTTTCCTAGCCACCGTGCTTCTACACCTGCATTGCTTGCTGTTTGGGGTTTTAGGCTGGGTTTCTGTACAGCACTTTGAGATATCAGCTGATGTACGAAGGGCTATATAAATACATTTGATTTGATTTGATTTGAATACATTCGATTTTATTTTATTTTATTTAGAATCTAACACTAAGCTCAGTAACAGTAAGTTAAAGAAAACGACGAGGTAGGACTTCGTTCAGCACTTTCAAAATGGACACCGACCGAAATTCAGATCTACAGTGTCTTGCGAAAGTATTCGGCCCCCTTGAACTTTGTGACCTTTTGCCACATTTCAGGCTTCAAACATAAAGCTATAAAACTGTATTTTTTTGTGAAGAATCAACAACAAGTGGGACACAATCATGAAGTGGAACGACATTTATTGGATATTTCAAACTTTTTTAACAAATCAAAAAACTGAAAAATTGGGCGTGCAAAATTATTCAGCCCCTTTACTTTCAGTGCAGCAAACTCTCTCCAGAAGTTCAGTGAGGATCTCTGAATGATCCAATGTTGACCTAAATGACTAATGATGATAAATACAATCCACCTGTGTGTAATCAAGTCTCTGTATAAATGCACCTGCACTGTGATAGTCTCAGAGGTCCGTTAAAAGCGCAGAGAGCATCATGAAGAACAAGGAACACACCAGGCAGGTCCGAGATACTGTTGTGAAGAAGTTTAAAACCGGATTTGGATACAAAAAGGTTTCCCAAGCTTTAAACATCCCAAGGAGCACTGTGCAAGCGATAATATTGAAATGGAAGGAGTATCAGACCACTGCAAATCTACCAAGACCTGGCCGTCCCTCTAAACGTTCAGCTCATACAAGGAGAAGACTGATCAGAGATGCAGCCAAGAGGCCCATGATCACTCTGGATGAACTGCAGAGATCTACTGCTGAGGTGGGAGACTCTGTCCATAGGACAACAATCAGTCGTATATTGCACAAATCTGGCCTTTATGGAAGAGTGGAAAGAAGAAAGCCATTTCTTGCATGAATCCATTGGGGCTGTACACTCAAGAGGGAAGAAATGGTTTGTGACACTACGATTACACAACAAGCAACAACAATGTCAACTGGATTCCGGTGCTACATGCAACGTAATGAGCTACAAAGACAAAATCAATCTGGCACCTGACACACATCTATTGCCCAGTGATACTAGACTAAATCTGTACTCAGGAGAGCTAATGAGCTCTATGGGCACCTCTGAGACCAAATGTGTTATTCGGGGACGCAAACACAAGCTGGAGTTTGAGATTGTAAAAACCAGTCAACATCCTCTCCTCTCAGGCTCTACATGCGAACGCCTGGGACTGATGCAGTTCACTGTACCAAATGACCTGCACATTGTGGATCATGTCCAGCATGGACCCCTGTCCAAAGAACAACTACTTAGCAGATATGACGATGTATTCAACAGGCCCGTTGAATCTGTGCCTGGGGAGGTACACTTTGAATTGGATGAGAGCATCACTCCAGTCCAATGTGCCCATTGCAATGAAAGTGGCTGTGAAGGCCCAGCTGAACCAAGCACTGAAACGATCCCACTACATCATGCCAACACTAGAGGATGTCCTCTATAAGCTTCCAAAGGCCAGGATTGTCACCTTGGTGCCCGAGATGCATTCCTTCAATAAAAGCTGGACGAAGAAAGCAGCTTCATGACTACCTTCTGGACCCCCTGGGGTCGGAAACACTGGCTCAAGCTCCCGTTTTGTGTCTCAGTGGCGTCTGAGATGTACCAACGCAAGCAGCAGTTACTGGCTGGGCTCAAGGGCATTGAACCCATCGCCGATGATGTCCTGATCGTAGGCTGTGTTGACACAGACGAAGAAGCAGAACGCGACCATGATGTGAAGCTCCTGGCACTGATGGAGCGCTGCCGATCAGTTAAGCTTCGTCTTGGCCTGAAGAAGCTGCAGTTCAAGAAGAAAGACGGCCACATTCTCTTGACCTGAAGCTGGACCCAGACAAAGTCAGAGCGATTCTCGACATGCCAATCCTGTCTGATGCAAAAGGAGTACAGCGTCTCATCGACTTTGCAAACTATCTTGCAAAGTTCATGCCACACCGATCAGCAGTCTGTGAGCCTCTGTGCCAGTTGCCGGACAAAGACACACCATGGCACTGGCTACACAAACACGAGGCGACAGTGCAGGAGATGAAATCTCTGTCTTCATCCATGCCAGTGTTGCGCTACTACGACGTCATGAAGCCTGTCAAAATCCAGAGCAACTCCAGCCAAAGTGGACTTGGATGCTGCCTTATGCAGGAAGGCCAGCCCGTTGCGTTTGCCTCGAGAGCGCTCACCCCCACCAAACAAAACTATGCACAGCATTGTCTTCTCCTGCCAGCACTTCCATCGCTACTTATATGGTCGAGAGCTGGTCACTGCTGACACTGACCACAAACCACTCATTGCCATATTCAGTAAACCTCTCCTCAATACGCCCAAAAGGCTTCAAAGCTCCTGACTCTGCAAAACTACAGTCTGAAGGTCGTCTACAAGCCAGGAGCAGACAAGTACATCAGCAGCACACTGAGCAACAGCACAATGTACAGACAGAGACACCGCCTATCAGCAGCACACTGAGCAGGACAACAGCACAATGTACAGACAGAGACACTGCCTATCAGCAGCACACTGAGCAACAGCACAATGTACAGACAGAGACACTGCCTATCAGCAGCACACTGAGCAGGACAACAGCACAATGTACAGACAGAGACACTGCCTATCAGCAGCACACTGAGCAGGACAACAGCACAATGTACAAGCAGAGACACTGCCTATCAGCTGCATGCCATCTGTTCGTTACAGCAGGAACAACGAGATGTTCAACAGATCAATCAGGGAGACTAGTTGAACATCACAGATCACCGCCTAGCCCAGATCAGGCAACACACTGACAAGGACGAACACCTACAGTCACCGAAGTCCATTTGTTCTCACAGGTCGGCCGTATCTGAAAGAGACACCTTTCATAGTGAGAGAATACTGGACCTTTCGAGATAAGATCAGCGTGCAAAAATGGCGTCTTGTTCAGAGGTCAGAAGGTCGTTGTTCCCAAATCACGAATTTACCCACGTACCCTCCAGTCACGATGTCCAGAGGTGCTTACCCACGTACCCTCCAGTCACGATGTCCAGAGGTGCTTACCCACGTACCCTCCAGTCACGATGTCCAGAGGTGCTTACCCACGTACCCTCCAGTCACGTTGGAGGGGATGCGTGCTACCGCCAGGCTCGTGAAACATTATAGGCGGAAATTAAAGACTTTGTCAGCAACTGTACCACATGCTCATGAACAGCAAAAGGAAACCATGATGTCACACGAACTGCCCACAAGGGCCTGGCAAATCGTCAGCATGGACTTATTCAGCCACAGACAAAAGGACTATCTTCTCATCGTTGATCACTACTCTGACTTTTGGGAAATTTAACTGCTCCCTGACTTGTCTGCAGAGACGGTCATAAAGCGCTGCAAGGCGCAGTTTGCAAGGCAAGGTCAGCCAGACAAGGTCATCACAGGCAATGGCCAACAATTCAATCGTTTCGCCTCAGAATGGGGGTTTGACCACGTGACCTCTCCAAGATTTTTTTTTAAATTTTAATTTTACCTTTATTTATTTTACTAGGCAAGTCAGCTAAGAACATATTCTTATTTTCAATGACGGCCTGGGAACAGTGGGTTAAACTGCCTGTTCAGGGGCAGAACAACAGATTTGTACCTTGTCAGCTCGGGGGTTTGAACTCGCAACCTTCCAGTTACTAGTCCAACGCTCTAACCACTAGGCTACGCTGCCGCCCCAAAGATACCCAAAAGCAAATGACTTGGCAGAGTCAGCTGTCAAGATTGCAAAAAAATCTCTTAAGCAGAGCTTGCGTGACAGCAACGACCCGTGGTCAGCGATCTTACAGTGGTACAGCGATCTTACAACACACCCATCGAAAACATTGACAACAGCCTTCTGTCCAAATGTCTGAAGACTATCCCTGTGCGTCATGGTTGGCGTCACGGACAAACTGCGCCACAGAAAGCAGCTCGCTAAGTACTTCTACGACCGGACTGCTCGAGACCTACCAGAGCTGGAGGTGGTTGAAACGATAAGGATGAAACCGCTGTCGGGAGACCACACAGGACTTTGGAGGCTGGGCACATGCCTGCAGAGAGTTGCACCACGTTCTTACCTGGTGGATGTTGGTGGATCTGTCTGTCTGTCTGTCTGTCTGTCTGTCTGTCTGTCTGCCTGCCTGCCTGCCTGCCTGCCTGCCTGCCTGCCTGCCTGCCTGCCTGTCTGTCTGTCCGTCTGTCTAAAACATATTGCAATCATAAGACCTGTTTTGTTACTTGCCAGTTCTGATTGTGAACTAGTAGTTTTGAGATGTTTTATGCATGATGAAGTTTTATATTGATCCAGATTTTATGTATATTTTATTATACTGTTGGAGTAACTTTTCTAAAGCCTTGATGTTTACTTTATATATTTAATCTTTCTAAATATATATTTGAAATCAAAACAAAACCCCAAAATAAATATATTCTATTCTCTCAATTGTATGTTTGTATCGGTTTACATTTCTATTTCAACGTGATTAAAATACTGTATATTCTTGGAACGTCTACTGAATTGGAACGTCTACTGAATTGGAACGTCTACTAAATTGGAATGTCTACTGAATTGGAACGTCTAATGAATTGTAATGTCTACTAAATTGGAACGTCTACTGAATTGGAATGTCTACTGAATTGGAACGTCTAATGAATTGTAATGTCTACTGAATTGGAACGTCTACTGAATTGGAACGTCTACTGAATTGGAATGTCTACTGAATTGGAACGTCTAATGAATTGTAATGTCTACTGAATTGGAATGTCTACTGAATTGGAACGTCTACTAAATTGGAACGTCTACTAAATTGGAACGTCTACTGAATTGGAATGTCTACTAAATTGGAACGTCTACTAAATTGGAACGTCTACTGAATTGGAATGTCTACTGAATTGGAACGTCTACTGAATTGGAATGTCTACTAAATTGGAACGTCTACTAAATTGGAACGTCTACTGAATTGTAATGTCTACTGAATTGGAACGTCTACTAAATTGGAATGTCTACTGAATTGGAACGTCTAATGAATTGTAATGTCTACTAAATTGGAACGTCTACTGAATTGGAACGTCTACTGAATTGGAACGTCTAATGAATTGTAATGTCTACTGAATTGGAACGTCTACTGAATTGGAACGTCTACTGAATTGGAATGTCTACTGAATTGGAACGTCTAATGAATTGTAATGTCTACTGAATTGGAATGTCTACTGAATTGGAACGTCTACTAAATTGGAACGTCTACTAAATTGGAACGTCTACTGAATTGGAACGTCTACTGAATTGGAATGTCTACCGAATTGGAACGTCTAATGAATTGTAATGTCTACTGAATTGTAATGTCTACTGAATTGGAATGTCTACTGAATTGGAATGTCTACTGAATTGGAACGTCTACTAAATTGGAACGTCTACTAAATTGGAACGTCTACTAAATTGGAACGTCTAACGTCTACTAAATTGGAATGTCTACTAAATTGGAACGTCTACTACATAGGAACGTCTACTGAATTGGAACGTCTACTGAATTGGAACGTCTACTGAATTGGAACGTCTACTGAATTGGAACGTCTACTGAATTGGAACGTCTACTAAATTGGAACGTCTACTAAATTGGAACCTCTACTGAATTGGAACGTCTACTGAATTGGAACGTCTACTAAATTGGAACGTCTACTAAATTGGAACGTCTACTAAATTGGAACGTCTACTAAATTGGAACGTCTACTAAATTGGAACGTCTACTGAATTGGAACGTCTACTGAATTGGAACGTCTACTAAATTGGAACGTCTACTAAATTGGAACGTCTACTAAATTGGAACGTCTACTGAATTGGAACGTCTACTGAATTGGAACGTCTACTAAATTGGAACGTCTACTAAATTGGAACCTCTACTAAATTGGAACGTCTACTAAATTGGAACGTCTACTACATAGGAACGTCTACTACATAGGAACGTCTACTAAATTGGAACGTCTACTACATAGGAACGTCTACTAAATTGGAACGTCTACTAAATTGGAATGTCTACTAAATTGGAACGTCTATTAAATTGGAACGTCTATTAAATTGGAATGTCTACTACATAGGAACGTCTACTACATAGGAACGTCTACTACATAGGAACGTCTACTAAATTGGAACATCTACTAAATTGGAATGTCTACTAAATTGGAACGTCTATTAAATTGGAACGTCTATTAAATTGGAACGTCTACTACATAGGAACGTCTACTACATAGGAACGTCTACTACATAGGAACGTCTACTACATTGGAACGTCTACTACATAGGAACGTCTACTACATAGGAACGTCTACTACATAGGAACGTCTACTACATAGGAACGTCTACTAAATTGGAACGTCTACTAAATTGGAATGTCTACTAAATTGGAACGTCTACTGCATAGGAACGTCTACTACATAGGAACGTCTACTACATAGGAACGTCTATTAAATTGGAACGTCTACTGAATTGGAACGTCTACTAAATTGGAATGTCTACTACATAGGAACGTCTACTACATAGGAACGTCTACTACATAGGAATGTCTACTACATAGGAACGTCTACTACATAGGAACGTCTACTACATAGGAACGTCTACTAAATTGGAACGTCTACTACATAGGAACGTCTACTACATAGGAACGTCTACTACATAGGAACGTCTACTACATAGGAACGTCTACTAAATAGGAACGTCTACTACATAGGAACGTCTACTACATAGGAACGTCTACTACATAGGAACGTCTACTAAATTGGAACGTCTACTACATAGGAACGTCTACTAAATTGGAACGTCTACTACATAGGAACGTCTACTACATAGGAACGTCTACTACATAGGAACGTCTACTACATAGGAACGTCTACTACATAGGAACGTCTACTACATTGGAACGTCTACTACACAGGAACGTCTACTACATAGGAACGTCTACTGCATAGGAACGTCTACTACATAGGAACATCTACTGCATAGGAACGTCTACTACATAGGAACGTCTACTGCATAGGAACGTCTACTACATTGGAACGTCTACTACATAGGAACGTCTACTACATAGGAACGTCTACTACATAGGAACGTCTACTACATAGGAACGTCTACTACATAGGAACGTCTACTAAATTGGAACGTCTACTACATAGGAACGTCTACTACATAGGAACGTCTACTACATAGGAACGTCTACTACATAGGAACGTCTACTACATTGGAACGTCTACTACATAGGAACGTCTACTTCATTGGAACGTCTACTAAATTGGAATGTCTACTGCATAGGAACGTCTACTACATAGGAACGTCTACTACATAGGAACGTCTACTACATAGGAACGTCTACTACATAGGAACGTCTACTAAATTGGAACGTCTAGTACATTGGAACGTCTACTAAATTGGAACGTCTACTACATAGGAACGTCTACTACATAGGAACGTCTACTACATAGGAACGTCTACTACATTGGAACGTCTACTACATAGGAACGTCTACTACATAGGAACGTCTACTGCATAGGAACGTCTACTACATAGGAACGTCTACTACATAGGAACGTCTACTACATAGGAACGTCTACTACATTGGAACGTCTACTACATAGGAACGTCTACTACATAGGAACGTCTACTACATAGGAATGTCTACTACATAGGAACGTCTACTACATAGGAACGTCTACTACATTGGAACGTCTACTACATAGGAACGTCTACTACATTGGAACGTCTACTACATAGGAACGTCTACTACATAGGAACGTCTACTACATTGGAACGTCTACTACATAGGAACGTCTACTGCATAGGAACGTCTACTACATAGGAACGTCTACTACATAGGAACGTCTACTACATAGGAACGTCTACTACATTGGAACGTCTACTGCATAGGAACGTCTACTACATAGGAACGTCTACTACATAGGAACGTCTACTACATAGAACGCGTCTACTACATAGGAACGTCTACTGCATAGGAACGTCTACTACATAGGAACGTCTACTACATAGGAACGTCTACTACATAGGAACGTCTACTACATAGGAACGTCTACTACATAGGAACGTCTACTACATAGGAACGTCTACTACATTGGAACGTCTACTACATAGGAACATCTACTACATTGGAACGTCTACTAAATAGGAACGTCTACTACATAGGAACGTCTACTACATAGGAACGTCTACTACATAGGAACGTCTACTACATAGGAACGTCTACTACATAGGAACGTCTACTACATAGGAACGTCTACTACATTGGAACGTCTACTACATAGGAACATCTACTACATTGGAACGTCTACTACATAGGAACGTCTACTGCATAGGAACGTCTACTACATAGGAACGTCTACTACATAGGAACGTCTACTACATAGGAACGTCTACTACATAGGAACGTCTACTGCATAGGAACGTCTACTACATAGGAACGTCTACTACATAGGAACGTCTACTACATAGGAACGTCTACTACATAGGAACGTCTACTGCATAGGAACGTCTACTACATAGGAACGTCTACTACATAGGAACGTCTACTACATAGGAACGTCTACTACATAGGAACGTCTACTACATAGGAACGTCTACTACATTGGAACGTCTACTACATAGGAACGTCTACTACATAGGAACGTCTACTACATAGGAACGTCTACTGTATAGGAACGTCTACTACATAGGAACGTCTACTACATAGGAACGTCTACTACATAGGAACGTCTACTACATAGGAACGTCTACTACATAGGAACGTCTACTACATTGGAACGTCTACTACATAGGAACGTCTACTACATAGGAACGTCTACTACATAGGAACGTCTACTACATAGGAACGTCTACTACATAGGAACGTCTACTACATAGGAACGTCTACTACATAGGAACGTCTACTACATAGGAACGTCTACTACATAGGAACGTCTACTACATAGGAACGTCTACTACATAGGAACGTCTACTTCTTGCTTAGGGATGAAAAAAGCTTTCTGTTTCAATGGAAGACAGACACTGTGTTATTTTGTTGCATGGTGGTTATGAATTAAAAACAGAGAAGTTTCACTTATCTACTTCATCCAGTACACACACACACACACACACACACACACACACACACACACACACACACACACACACACACACACACACACACACACACACACACACACACACACACACACACACACACACACACACACACACACACACACACACACACACATACACAGTGGAATGGTCCTATAGCGCCCCCAACTGTCTGACAAGTACATAGACTATAGGACTAGACTACCTTCACATCATCATGTTACAATATGACTGACCTCAACAGATCGATAGATAGATAGATAGATAGATAGATAGATAGATAGATATCAGACCAGAGAATCTTGTTTCTCATGGTCTGAGAGTCTTTAGGTGCCTTTTGGCAAACTCCAAGCTGGCTGTCATGTGCTTTTTACTGAGGAGTGGTTTCTGTCTGGCCACTCTACCATAAAGGCCTGATTGGTGGAGTGCCACAGAGATGGTTGTCCTTCTGGAAGGTTCTCCCATCTCCACAGAGAAAATCTGGAGCTCAATCAGTGTCTACCGGGTTCTTGGTCACCTCCCTTCTCCCCCGATTGCTCAATTTGCCCGGGCGGCCAGCTCTAGGAAGAGTCTTGGTGGTTCCAAACTTCCTCCATTTAAGAATGATGGAGGCCACTGTGTTCTTGGGGACCTTCAATGCTGCAGAATGATGGAGGCCACTGTGTTCTTGGGGACCTTCAATGCTGCAGACATTTTTTGGTACCCTTCCCCAGATCTGTGCCTCGGCACAATCCTGTCTCGGAGCTCTACAGACAATTCCTTCAACCTCAAGGCTTGATTTTTGCTCTGACATGCACTGTCAACCGCGGGACGATCTATATACTGTCACGTTCTGAACTTAGTTATTTTATTATGTCTTTGTTTTAGTATGGTCAGGGCGTGAGTTGGGTGGGTTGTCTTTTATTATGTCTTTGTTTTAATATGGTCAGGGCGTGAGTTGGGTGGGTTGTCTTTTATTATGTCTTTGTTTTAGTATGGTCAGGGCGTGAGTTGGGTGGGTTGTCTTTTATTATGTCTTTGCTTTAGTATGGTCAGGGCGTGAGTTGGGTGGGTTGTCTTTTATTATGTCTTTGCTTTAGTATGGTCAGGGCGTGAGTTGGGTGGTTTGTCTATGTTCCATTTTCTATGATTTGGGGATTTCTGTGTTTGGCCTGGTATGGTTCTCAATCAGAGGCAGCTGTCAATCATTGTCCCTGATTGAGAACCATACTTAGGTAGCCTGGCTGTCCCTGATTGAGAACCATACTTAGGTAGCCTGGTTGTCTCTGATTGAGAACCATACTTAGGCAGCCTGGTTGTCTCTGATTGAGAACCATACTTAGGCAGCCTGGTTGTCCCTGATTGAGAACCATACTTAGGCAGCCTGGTTGTCCCTGATTGAGAACCATACTTAGGCAGCCTGGTTGTCCCTGATTGAGAACCATACTTAGGCAGCCTGGTTGTCCCTGATTGAGAACCATACTTAGGCAGCCTGGTTGTCTCTGATTGAGAACCATACTTAGGCAGCCTGGTTGTCTCTGATTGAGAACCATACTGAGGCAGCCTGGTTGTCTCTGATTGAGAACCATACTTAGGCAGCCTGGTTGTCTCTGATTGAGAACCATACTTAGGCAGCCTGGTTGTCTCTGATTGAGAACCATACTTAGGCAGCCTGGTTGTCCCTGATTGAGAACCATACTTAGGCAGCCTGGTTGTCCCTGATTGAGAACCATACTTAGGCAGCCTGGTTGTCCCTGATTGAGAACCATACTTAGGTAGCCTGGTTGTCTCTGATTGAGAACCATACTTAGGCAGCCTGGTTGTCTCTGATTGAGAACCATACTTAGGCAGCCTGGTTGTCCCTGATTGAGAACCATACTTAGGCAGCCTGGTTGTCCCTGATTGAGAACCATACTTAGGTAGCCTGGTTGTCTCTGATTGAGAACCATACTTAGGCAGCCTGGTTGTCTCTGATTGAGAACCATACTTAGGCAGCCTGGTTGTCCCTGATTGAGAACCATACTTAGGCAGCCTGGTTGTCCCTGATTGAGAACCATACTTAGGCAGCCTGGTTGTCCCTGATTGAGAACCATACTGAGGCAGCCTGGTTGTCTCTGATTGAGAACCATACTTAGGCAGCCTGGTTGTCTCTGATTGAGAACCATACTTAGGCAGCCTGGTTGTCTCTGATTGAGAACCATACTGAGGCAGCCTGGTTGTCTCTGATTGAGAACCATACTTAGGCAGCCTGGTTGTCTCTGATTGAGAACCATACTTAGGCAGCCTGGTTGTCTCTGATTGAGAACCATACTTAGGCAGCCTGGTTGTCTCTGATTGAGAACCATACTTAGGCAGCCTGTTTTCACTCTTGAGTTGTGGGTGATTGTTTTCCGTGTCAGTGTTTGTGCCACACGGGACTGTTTCGTTTGTTTCGTTCTTTGTTATTTTGTACTTTAGTGTTCTGGTAATAAAGTAACGCTGCACATTGGTCCGATCTCTCTTACTCCTCCTCGTCAGAAGAAGAGGAGAGGCGTTACAATATTATATAGACAGGTCTGTGGCCATCCAAATCATGTCCAATCAGTTGAATTTACCACAGGTGGACTCTTTTTAAGTTGAAGACACATCTCAATGATGATCAATGTAAACAGGATGCACCTGATCTCAATTTACAGTCTCATAGCAAAGGGTCTGAAAGGTCATGTTAATAAGGTATTTCTGTCATTTCTGTTTTTGAAACATTTCAGAAAATCTGTTTTCACTTTGTCATTATGGGGTGTGTCGATTGATGAGGATGTTTTTTATTTAATCCGTTCTATAATAATGCTGTAAAGTAACAAAATGTGTAAAAAGTCAAGGGGTCTGAATACTTTTCAAATCCACTGTACATTTATTACGTCACATATAACAGACAGACAGACAGACAGACAGACAGACAGACAGACAGACAGACAGACAGACAGACAGACAGACAGACAGACAGACAGACAGACAGACAGACAGATAGATAGATAGATAGATAGATAGATAGATAGATAGATAGATAGATAGATAGATAGATAGATAGATAGATAGATAGATAGATAGATAGGCTATAGGTCTAACCTACACATCATAATGTTATTGTATGACCACAGCAGCATCAGGATGGCCACCAGGCATGGTAGGACAAAAACAAGTCCCACCTTTCCGGATATCTTCCCGGTTAACATTGGCCCTCTGGTTGATGACTGGTTAACACTCCCCCTCTCCTCTCGTCTTAGCTGGCGGCGCGCTCCATGACGTCAGCAGCAGCGGTGGGGGCTCTCGTGTCTCCGGGAGAAAGAGGATTGAATAAAGAGGGGAGGATGCGCAACTGACACTACAGTCGGAGAGAACAGAGAGATCCACTGCACTAGGCCGGTA
>NC_068433.1:317500-322500 GCF_023373465.1 Oncorhynchus keta
CAGTAGACTATATGATCACAGACATTGACCCTTTCTCTCTCAGCTCATTCACTGTCAAGCCACTAACACCTCTGTCTGATCACAGACACGTTATGTTGTTCCTCAAAGGACCAGACATGGAAACAACCAGACATTCACAGCCCAGTCAGCTGTACAACATCAGACATTCACAGCCCAGTCAGCTGTACAACATCAGACATTCACAGCCCAGTCAGCTGTACAACATCAGACATTCACAGCCCAGTCAGCTGTACAACATCAGACATTCACAGCCCAGTCAGCTGTACAACATCAGACATTCACAGCCCAGTCAGCTGTACAACATCAGACATTCACAGCCCAGTCAGCTGTACAACATCAGACATTCACAGCCCAGTCAGCTGTACAACATCAGACATTCACAGCCCAGTAAACTGTACAACATCAGACATTCACAGCCCAGTCAGCTGTACAACATCAGACATTCACAGCCCAGTCAGCTGTACAACATCAGACATTCACAGCCCAGTCAGCTGTACAACATCAGACATTCACAGCCCAGTCAGCTGTACAACATCACACATTCACAGCCCAGTCAGCTGTACAACATCAGACATTCACAGCCCAGTAAACTGTACAACATCAGACATTCACAGCCCAGTCAGCTGTACAACATCAGACATTCACAGCCCAGTCAGCTGTACAACATCAGACATTCACAGCCCAGTAAACTGTACAACATCAGACATTCACAGCCCAGTCAGCTGTACAACATCAGACATTCACAGCCCAGTCAGCTGTACAACATCAGACATTCACAGCCCAGTCAGCTGTACAACATCAGACATTCATACAGATGGGCCCAAAGCAGCACAGAGAAATACCAGAAAGCAACCTGGAACCAAAATATCCAAACACTCTTAGATAACTTTCTGGATACCACATTCACTCAGTCAAGAAGGCATCAATCTGGCAGTACAAAACATCAACTATATATTCAGACAAAACGGCTAAAGAAGCACGATTGAAATTGATTAAAAAAAATAAACAACAAAAGATCACAGATGACAACTGGTTTGATGCAGATTGTAAAATTATAAGGATAAAACCTAGAACACATCCACTGGACCATGAGCTCTATAAGAAACTAAACTATTACTGACCAGGAGCTCTATAAGAAACTAAACTATTACTGACCAGGAGCTCTATAAGAAACTAAACTATTACTGACCAGGAGCTCTATAAGAGACTAAACTATTACTGACCAGGAGCTCTATAAGAAACTAAACTATTACTGACCAGGAGCTCTATAAGACACTAAACTATTACTGACCAGGAGCTCTATAAGAAACTAAACTATTACTGACCAGGAGCTCTATAAGATAATAAACTATTACTGACCAGGAGCTCTATAAGAAACTAAACTATTACTGACCAGGAGCTCTATAAGAAACTAAACTATTACTGACCAGGAGCTCTATAAGAAACTAAACTATTACTGACCAGGAGCTCTATAAGAAACTAAACTATTACTGACCAGGAGCTCTATAAGAAACTAAACTATTACTGACCAGGAGCTCTATAAGAAACTAAACTATTACTGACCAGGAGCTCTATAAGAAACTAAACTATTACTGACCAGGAGCTCTATAAGAAACTAAACTATTACTGACCAGGAGCTCTATAAGAAACTAAACTATTACTGACCAGGAGCTCTATAAGAAACTAAAATATTACTGACCAGGAGCTCTATAAGAAACTAAACTATTACTGACCAGGAGCTCTATAAGAAACTAAACTATTACTGACCAGGAGCTCTATAAGAAACTAAACTATTACTGACCAGGAGCTCTATAAGAAACGAAACTATTACTGACCAGGAGCTCTATAAGAAACTAAACTATTACTGACCAGGAGCTCTATAAGAAACTAAACTATTAGTGACCAGGAGCTCTATAAGAAACTAAACTATTACTGACCAGGAGCTCTATAAGAAACTAAACTATTACTGACCAGGAGCTCTATAAGACACTAAACTATTACTGACCAGGAGCTCTATAAGAAACTAAACTATTACTGACCAGGAGCTCTATAAGAAACTAAACTATTACTGACCAGGAGCTCTATAAGAAACTAAACTATTACTGACCAGGAGCTCTATAAGAGACTAAACTATTACTGACCAGGAGCTCTATAAGAAACTAAACTATTACTGACCAGGAGCTCTATAAGAAACTAAACTATTACTGACCAGGAGCTCTATAAGATAATAAACTATTACTGACCAGGAGCTCTATAAGAAACTAAACTATTACTGACCAGGAGCTCTATAAGAAACTAAACTATTACTGACCAGAAGCTCTATAAGAAACTAAACTACTACTGACCAGGAGCTCTATAAGAAACTAAACTATTACTGACCAGGAGCTCTATAAGACACTAAACTATTACTGACCAGGAGCTCTATAAGAAACTAAACTATTACTGACCAGGAGCTCTATAAGAAACTAAACTATTACTGACCAGGAGCTCTATAAGAAACTAAACTATTACTGACCAGGAGCTCTATAAGAAACTAAACTATTACTGACCAGGAGCTCTATAAGAAACTAAACTATTACTGACCAGGAGCTCTATAAGAAACTAAACTATTACTGACCAGGAGCTCTATAAGACACTAAACTATTACTGACCAGGAGCTCTATAAGAAACTAAACTATTACTGACCAGGAGCTCTATAAGAAACTAAACTATTACTGACCAGGAGCTCTATAAGAAACTAAACTATTACTGACCAGGAGCTCTATAAGAAACTAAACTATTACTGACCAGGAGCTCTATAAGACACTAAACTATTACTGACCAGGAGCTCTATAAGAAACTAAACTATTACTGACCAGGAGCTCTATAAGAAACTAAACTATTACTGACCAGGAGCTCTATAAGAAACTAAACTATTACTGACCAGGAGCTCTAAGAAACTAAACTATTACTGACCAGGAGCTCTATAAGAAACTAAACTATTACTGACCAGGAGCTCTATAAGAAACTAAACTATTACTGACCAGGAGCTCTACAAGAAACTAAACTATTACTGACCAGGAGCTCTATAAGAAACTAAACTATTACTGACCAGGAGCTCTAAGAAACTAAACTATTACTGACCAGGAGCTCTATAAGAAACTAAACTATTACTGACCAGGAGCTCTAAGAAACTAAACTATTACTGACCAGGAGCTCTATAAGAAACTAAACTATTACTGACCAGGAGCTCTATAAGAAACTAAACTATTACTGACCAGGAGCTCTATAAGAAACTAAACTATTACTGACCAGGAGCTCTATAAGAAACTAAACTATTACTGACCAGGAGCTCTATAAGAAACTAAACTATTACTGACCAGGAGCTCTATAAGAAACTAAACTATTACTGACCAGGAGCTCTATAAGAAACTAAACTATTACTGACCAGGAGCTCTAAGAAACTAAACTATTACTGACCAGGAGCTCTATAAGAAACTAAACTATTACTGACCAGGAGCTCTATAAGAAACTAAACTATTACTGACCAGGAGCTCTAAGAAACTAAACTATTACTGACCAGGAGCTCTATAAGAAACTAAACTATTACTGACCAGGAGCTCTAAGAAACTAAACTATTACTGACCAGGAGCTCTATAAGAAACTAAACTATTACTGACCAGGAGCTCTATAAGAAACTAAACTATTACTGACCAGGAGCTCTATAAGAAACTAAACTATTACTGACCAGGAGCTCTATAAGAAACTAAACTATTACTGACCAGGAGCTCTAAGAAACTAAACTATTACTGACCAGGAGCTCTATAAGAAACTAAACTATTACTGACCAGGAGCTCTATAAGAAACTAAACTATTACTGACCAGGAGCTCTATAAGACACTAAACTATTACTGACCAGGAGCTCTATAAGAAACTAAACTATTACTGACCAGGAGCTCTATAAGAAACTAAACTATTACTGACCAGGAGCTCTATAAGACACTAAACTATTACTGACCAGGAGCTCTATAAGAAAGTAAACTATTACTGACCAGGAGCTCTATAAGAAACTGAACTATTACTGATCAGGAGCTCTATAAGACACTAAACTATTACTGACCAGGAGCTCTATAAGAAACTTCAGGCCCTCAAATTTTAAAAAGCATGTGGACCTGATGGCATGCTAAATGAGATGCTCAAACTCACTAGTGCAAAATTTAAATTGGCTTTATTAAAACTGTTTAATTTGATCCTGAGTGTAGGTTATTTCCCTGACATCTCGAATCAAGGACTCATAACCCCAATCTTTAAGAACGGAGACAAATTTGACCCTAACAATTACAGAGGCATTTGTGTGAACAGTAACCTGGGGATTACAAATGTAAGAGTTCTAAACTTCCTTAATAATCACAATGTCTTGAGTAAAAGACTAATTGGATTTATACCAAAACATTGCATGGCCATACTTACACTCTACACACCCTGATTGATAAACATGTCCACCAAAATAATACCAAAATATACGCTTGCTTTATCGACTGGCAGTAAAACTAAAATAATGATGATCTCAGGGAAGTTCTCAATTGGTACAAAATATATGCACTACAATTACTGAGGTTTAAACATAATCTCAACTGGACACCTTAATGAGGCAGTGAATGAGCTGAGAGAGAAAGCACGCAGGGCATTCTACACCATTAAACAACTATTTCAAATTGAAATACCTATTAAAATTTGGCTAAAACTAATTTAATGTGTCATTGAACCAATTGCACTTTATGGCAGCGAGGTGTGGAGTCCACTTGCAAAACAAGATTTCACGAAATGGGACAAACACCCCATTGAAACCCTGCATGCAGAGTTCTGTAAGATTCTCCTACATGTCCAGAGGAAAACTACAAACAATGCATGCAGGGCAGAATAAGGCCAATATCCACTAATAATTCAACTAAAAAAGAGCAATTCAGTTTTGGAAATATCTAAAATACAGTGACCCTCTC